>NC_088239.1:88001047-88064226 GCF_036934945.1 Oncorhynchus masou masou
AGAGAGACAATGGGTTCTAGTCACATCTCTGTGTCACCAGAGGATTTTAGCTCCACGGATAAATTATTAGACTGTGTTAGTGATTTTAAATAGCTGGGTGGCTCAACTTCCAACAGCTAAATCAAGACAATACCGAGGTACTTATTGTTAGAGCAGAGAGAGAATCGGGACGCACATTTTTATTCACAGGCAATAAAGATAAAACACCAGGTTTAAAAACCTAGTTGTTATTTCAGATTCTGAACTCCGATTTGAATCACACTTTAGGAATGTGACCAACATAGCTTTTTAACATCTGAGGACCATTGCCACGGTGCAGCTGTTTCTCTCAGGCTGATACAGAGAGACTCATCCATGCTTTTATTACAAGCAGGCCAATTGGCTTTGGGGATGACCAGTGAGATGTAGCGTGTGCTACGGGTGGGTGTTGTTATCGTGACCAGTGAGCTGAGAAGGCGGGTCTTTACCGAGCAGAGACGTATAGATGACTTGGAGCCAATGGGTCTGGCGACGAATATGTAGCAGAGCCAGCCGACGAGAGCATACAGGTCGCCGTGGTGGGTGGTATGAGGTGATTTGGTGACAAAACGGATGGCACTGTGATAAACTGAATCCAGTTTATAGTTGCGGTCAGTCCCTGTAATCCTAGATTCAGATCTTTCAGGTGAGAAAAAGCATCCCCCAGATAGGCCAGTCGTGTGAGAAACTCCTCAGCATGCAAGCGGTCAGACCAGTGAAAATTATGATCGTAAAGAAAACTTTAATCTCATCTCTCAATTTAAAAAAGTGTCAATAATACTTTGCTCCTTGATAATCAGCTTCTGTTGTAGAAGCGTTACATGGTTGCTGTCCATATCATTGCATAGTGCAGAAAATACATGAGAGTTCAGGGGCCTTGCTTTAACGAAGTTAACCATTTTCACTGTAGAGTCCAAAACATCTTTCAAGCTGTCAGGCATTCCCTTGGCAGCAAGAGCCTCTCGGTGGATGCTGCAGTGGACCCAAGTGGCGTCGGGAGCAACTGCTTGCGCGCATGTTACCATCCCACTATGTCTCCCTGTCATGGCTTTTGCTCCTTCAGTACAGATACCAACATGAGCAGCAGCTATGCTTGGCTTCATACAGACCCGTTAGTGGAATTCCCACGAGAGAGTAACTGTTAATGTGATTGGATGTTAATTATTTCTCTAGGATACTTGTATTTGACATTGTGTTGTTATTTATTTCGCTGAACACGAGATGGTTTAATTGTATTTTTGGCAGTGAAACGAGGCTGAGAGAAAAAAGCCCAAAAATGGAAAATAGAAATGGACTGTTTGAAAATGTGAAGGGGGAAAATAAAGTTTCAAAAAGAAAAGTGAAAAATATATATATAGTATTTTTTTGAAAATGTGAATCACATTTTTATTTGGCGTACCCCCGACGGCATTCTGCGTACCCCAGTTTGGGAATTCCTGCTCCAGACTGGTGGAGTTTGACCTACCACAGTACTCTGAGGCTTGGAAACACAGTGTAACCCTCCATGTCTCTCTCTCTCTCCAGACAACGCGGGTGGAGTTTGACCTACCAGAGTACACCGTGAGGAGACGCTACCAGGACTTTGATTGGCTCAGGACCAAGTTGGAGGATAGTCAGCCTACACATCTCATACCAGTAGGTAACCCTTAACCCTATACCCCTGACCCTAGACTACACATCTCATACCAGTAGGTAACCCTTAACCCTATAACCCTATACACATCCCCTGTAACCCTTAACCCTATAACCTAGACTACACATCTCATACCAGTAGGTAACCCTTAACCCTATACCCCTGACCCTAGACTACACATCTCATACCAGTAGGTAACCCTTAACCCTATACCCCTGAACCTAGACTACACATCTCATACCAGTAGGTAACCCCTGACCCTAGACTACACATCTCATACCAGTAGGTAACCCTTAACCCTATACCCCTGAACCTAGACTACACATCTCATACCAGTAGGTAACCCTTAACCCTATACCCCTGAACCTAGACTACACATCTCATACCAGTAGGTAACCCCTGACCCTAGACTACACATCTCATACCATTAGGTAACCCTTAACCCTAACCCAAGTCTCCACATCTCATACCAGTAGGTAACCCTTAACCCCCGACCCTAGACTACACATCTCATACCAGTAGGTAACCTTTAACCCCTGACCCTAGACTACACATCTCATACCAGTAGGTAACCCTTAACCCCTGACCCTAGATTACACATCTCATACCAGTAGGTAACCCTTAACCCTAGACTACACACCCGTAACTTAGGTACTAGTTTAACTGGTTGGATCTGAACCCTGGTTTCCCGCTCAGAAAACAAAACATGTTAATCATTAGAGAAATTCCCTCTTGGGCCGATGGCAACACAGATTTTTGACACTCTTACTCAATTAAATTTCAGTTTCAATTTAGGGCTTTATTGGCAACGGAAACACATGTCAACATTGCCAAAGAAAATGAACTAGATAACAAACAGAAGTGAATTAAACAATAAAAATGAACAGTAAACTTTACACTCACAAAAGAATAAAGACTTTACAAATGTCATATTATATCTATATACAGTGTTGTAATGATGTGCAAATGCTTTAAGTACTAAAGGGGAAATAAATAAACACATGGGTTGTATTTACAATGGTGTTTGTTATTCACTGGTTGCCCTTGTCTTGTGGCAACAGGTCACAAGTCTTGCTGCTGTGATGTCACACTGTGGAATTTCACCCAGTAGATATGGGAGTTTATCAAAATTGGATTTGTTTTCAAATTCTTTGTGGGTCTGTGTAATCTGAGGGAAATACAGTGGGGCAAAAAAGTATTTAGTCAGCCACCAATTGTGCAAGTTCTCCCACTTAAAAAGATGAGAGAGGCCTGTAATTTTCATCATAGGTACACTTCAACTATGACAAACAAAATGAGAAAAAAATCCAGAAAATCACATTGTAGGATTTTTAATTAATTTATTTCCAAATTATGGTGGTCACCTACAAACAAGCAAGATTTCTGGCTCTCACAGACCTGTAACTTCTTCTTTAAGAGGCTCCTCTGTCCTCCACTCGTTACCTGTATTAATGGCACCTATTTGAACTTGTTATCATTTACATTTACATTTAAGTCATTTAGCAGACGCTCTTATCCAGAGCGACTTATTTTCAGTATAAAAGACACCTGTCCACAACCTCAAACAGTCACACTCCAAACTCCACTATGGCCAAGACCAAAGAGCTGTCAAAGGACACCAGAAACAAAATTGTAGACCTGCACCAGGCTGGGAAGACTGAATCTGCAATAGGTAAGCAGCTTGTTTTGAAGAAATCAAGGTGGGAGCAATTATTAGAAAATGGAAGACATACAAGACCACTGATAATCTCCCTCGATCTGGGGCTCCACGCAGGATCTCACCCGTGGGGTCAAAATGATCACAAGAACGGTGAGCAAAAATCCCAGAACCACACAGGGGGACCTAGTGAATGACCTGCAGAGAGCTGGGACCAAAGTAACAAAGCCTACCATCAGTAACACACTACACCACCAGGGACTCAAATCCTGCAGTGCCAGACGTGTCCCCCTGCTTAAGCCAGTACATGTCCAGGCCCGTCTGAAGTTTTCTAGAGAGCATTTGGATGATCCATAAGAAGATTGGGAGAATGTCATATGGTCAGATGAAACCAAAATATAACTTTTTGTGAAAAACTCAACTCGTTGTATTTGGAGGACAAAGAATGCTGAGTTGCATCCAAAGAACACCATACCTACTGTGAAGCATGGGGGTGGAAACATCATGCTTTGGGGCTGTTTTTCTGCAAAGGGACCAGTACGACTGATCCGTGTAAAGGAAAGAATGAATGGGGCCATGTAACGTGAGATTTTGAGTGAAAACCTCTTTCCATCAGCAAGGGCATTGAAGATGAAACGTGGCTGGGCCTTTCAGCATGACAAAGATCCCAAACACACCGGCCGGGCAACGAAGGAGTGGCTTCGTAAGAAGCATTTCAAGGTCCTGGAGTGGCCTAGCCAGTCTCCAGATCTCAACCCCATAGAAGATCTTTGGAGGGAGTTGAAATTCTGTGTTGCCCAGCAACAGCCCCAAAACATCACTGCTCTAGAGGAGATCTGCATGGAGGAATGGGCCAAAATACCAGCAACCGTGTGTGAACCTTGTGAAGACTTACAGAAAACGTTTGACCTTTCTCATTGCCAACAAAGGGTATATAACAAAGTATTGAGAAACTTTTGTTATTGACCAAATACTTATTTTCCACCATAATTTGCAAATAAATCCTACAATGTGATTTTCTGGATTTTTTTTCTCATAGATGAAGTGTACCTATGATGAAAATCACAGGCCTCTCTCATCTTTTTAAGTGGGAGAGCTTGCACAATTGGTGGCTGACTAAATATTTTTTTGCCCCACTGTATGTGTCTCTAATAATATGGTCATACATTTGGCAGGAGGTTAGGAAGTGCAGCTCAGTTTCCACCTCATTCTGTGGGCAGTGTGCACATAGCCTGTCTTCTCTTGAGAGCCAGGTCTGCCTACGGCAGCCTTTCTCAGTAGCAAGGCTATGCTCACAGGTCTGGCTGAATCTGTGCAGAAGATCTAGGTGCTGCTGTAGGCCCTCCTTGGTTGGTGACAGAAGCACCAGATCATCAGCAAACAGTAGACATTTGATTTCAGATTCTAGTAGGGTGAGGCCAGGTGCTGCAGACTTTTCTAGTGCCCGCGCCAATTCGTTGATATTTATGTTGAAGATGGTGGGGCTTAAGCTGCATCCCTGTCTCACCCTCCGGCCCTGTGGGAAGAAATGTGTGTTTTTTTATGCCAATTGAAACCACATACTTGTTGTTTGTGTACATGGATTTTATAATGTTGTAGGTTTTTTCCCCAACATTGAGTTTTGAGTGAAAAGCTTTTTTGAAATCAACAAAGCATGAGAAGACTTTGCCCTTGTTTTGGTTTGTTTGTTTGTCAATTAGGTGTGCAGGGTGAATACTTGGTCTGACGTACTGTAATTTGTTAAAAATCTCATTTGACATTTGCTCAGTACATTGTTTTCACTGAGGAAATGTACGAGTCTGCTGTTAATGATAATGCAGGGGATTTCCCCAAGGTTGCTGTTGACGCATATCCCGCGGTAGTTATTGGGGTCAAATTTGTCTCCACTTTTGTGGAGTGAGGTGATCAGTCCTTGGTTCCAAATATTGGGGAAGATGCCAGAGCTGAGGATGATGTTAAAGAGTTTTAGCCAATTGGAATTTGTAGTCTTTATATATTTTATCATTTCATTGAGGATACCATCAACACCACAGGCCTTTTTGGGTGTTTGTATTTTGTCCTGTAGTTCATTCAATGTAATTGGAGAATCCAGCAGGTTCTGGAAGTCTTTAATAGTTGATTCTAAGTTTCGTATTTGATCATTTATATGTTTACTCTCTCTCTCTCTGTGTGTCCCAATCTCAATTTCTCTCGTTTTCTCTTCTCTCGCTCTCGCACTCTCTTCTCTCGCTCTCTTCTCTCGCTCTCTCTTCTCTCGCTCTCTCTTGCTCTGTCTCGCTCTCTCTCTTGCTCTGTCTCGCTCTCTCTCTTGCTCTGTCTCGCTCTCTCTCGCGCTCCTCGCGCTCTCTCCTGTCTTGCTCGATCTCTCTTGTGCTCTCTCTGCCCCCTCCAGCCCCTCCCTGAGAAGTTTGTGATGAAGGGGGTGGTGGACCGGTTCTCTGAGGAGTTTGTTGAGACGAGGAGGAAGGCTCTGGATAAGTTCCTGAAGAGAGTGGCTGACCATCCTGTCCTATCGTTCAACGAACACTTGAACTCCTTCCTTTCTGCCAAGGTATGTTAGTAGAGCTCTTCTACCAGAGCCCGATGGGCCTAGACGTTATCGGGTTAGGTCTGTTTTTCATCAATGCCTGAGGTATGGTTAGGACTCGGGTATAATTAAATTGATCACTGACATTTTGAAGCCATTTGTTCGTGCTCTGCTGCTGCAGTAAAGTCTGACTGATCATAACGTGGTGTCAGAAGTGCTTCAACCTTGTCAAATATAAGACAGGAAAGATTATTTGTTTAGAAAAAAAATGATGTTCCTTGAGTTGTCGGAGTTTAGACCAAAAAGAAGCCAACAGCTAAGTCCTCTGTCAAGTCTATTCGTCGTTGAGCAGAGCCAGAGATACATTTGAGAAGATTGGAAATTGTATTTACACGGGGGGGTTCAGGGAGTGACTGACTAGCAGAGGAAGTTTGTGGTTTCGGACCGGGCCTTAAATAGGCAGAATCATTCGGGCCTGGCCTGAAGGTCAGTGACATGGGTACAGCTCAGGCTTAACATTGATGCAGGGCTCTATAGTATGTTAGCATGGGAGGTATGACAATACTGTAAATATCACTCTCTCGTAACTCTGTAAATTAAATAAAGTTTTAAGGAGTATCCAATCAAAGTCTTTCAAACGTCAGTTAGTCTAATGTTGTAACAGTGGTGGACAAGGCTCTACCCTGCGTGTTGTGGTGTTAACCTGCGTGTTGTGGTGTCTAATGTTGTAACAGTGGTGGACAAGGCTCTACCCTGCATGTTGTGGTGTCTAATGTTGTAACAGTGGTGGACAAGGCTCTACCCTGCATGTTGTGGTGTCTAATGTTGTAACAGTGGTGGACAAGGCTCTACCCTGCATGTTGTGGTGTCTAATGTTGTAACAGTGGACAAGGCTCTACCCTGCGTGTTGTGGTGTCTAATGTTGTAACAGTTAACCCTGCGTGTTGTGGTGACTAATGTTGTAACAGTGGTGGACAAGGCTCTACCCTGCGGGTTGTGGTGGTAACCTGCGTGTTGTGGTGTCTAATGTTGTAACAGTGGTGGACAAGGCTCTACCCTGCATGTTGTGGTGTCTGTTGTAACAGTGGTGGACAAGGCTCTACCCTGCGTGTTGTGGTGTTAACCTGCGTGTTGTGGTGTCTAATGTTGTAACAGTGGTGGACAAGGCTCTACCCTGCGTGTTGTGGTGTTAACCTGCGTGTTGTGGTGTCTAATGTTGTAACAGTGGTGGACAAGGCTCTACCCTGCGTGTTGTGGTGTCTAATGTTGTAACAGTTGTGGACAAGGCTCTACCCTGCGTGTTGTGGTGTTAACCGTGTTGTGTTGTGGTGTTAACCTGCGTGTTGTGGTGTTAATGTTGTAACAGTGTGTTGTGTTGTGGTGTTAACCTGCGTGTTGTGTTGTGGTGTTAACCTGCGTGTTGTGTTGTGGTGTAACCTGCGTGTTGTGGTGTTAACCTGCGTGTTTGTGTTGTGGTGTTTTCACCTGCGTGTTGTGTTGTGGTGTTAACCTGCATGTTGTGGTGTTAACCTGCGTGTTGTGTTGTGTTGTGGTGTTAACCTGCGTGTTGTGGTGTTAACCTGCGTGTTGTGGTGTTAACCTGCGTGTTGTGGTGTTAACCTGCGTGTTGTGTTGTGGTGTTAACCTGCGTGTTGTGTTGTGGTGTTAACCTGCATGTTGTGGTGTTAACCTGCGTGTTGTGGTGTTAACCTGCGTGTTGTGGTGTTAACGTGTTGTGGTGTCTAATGTTGTTGTATTGTGGTGTTTTCACCTGCGTGTTGTGTTGTGGTGTTAACAGTGCGTGTTGTGGTGTTAACCTGCGTGTTGTGGTGTTAACCTGCATGTTGTGGTGTTAACCTGCATGTTGTGTTGTGGTGTTAACCTGCATGTTGTGTTGTGGTGTTAACCTGCGTGTTGTGTTGTGGTGTTAACCTGCGTGTTGTGTTGTGGTGTTAACCTGCGTGTTGTGGTGTTAACCTGGTGTTGTGTTGTGGTGTTAACCTGCGTGTTGTGGTGGTGTTAACCTGCATGTTGTGTTGTGGTGTTAACCTGCATGTTGTGTTGTGGTGTTAACCTGCATGTTGTGTTATGGTGTTAACCTGCATGTTGTGTTGTGGTGTTAACCTGCGTGTTGTGGTGTTAACCTGTGTGTTGTGGTGTTAACCTGTGTGTTGTGGTGTTAACCTGCGTGTTGTGGTGTTAACCTGCATGTTGTATTGTGGTGTTTTCACCTGCGTGTTGTGTTGTGGTGTTAACCTGCGTGTTGTGGTGTTAACCTGCGTGTTGTGTTGTGGTGTTAACCTGCGTGTTGTAGTGTGGTGTTAACCTGCATGTTGTGGTGTTAACCTGCGTGTTGTGTTAACCTGCGTGTTGTGTTGTGGTGTTAACCTGCATGTGGTGTTAACCTGCGTGTTGTGTTGTGGTGTTCACCTGCGTGTTGTGTTGTGGTGTTAACCTGCATGTGGTGTTAACCTGCGTGTTGTGTTAACCTGCGTGTTGTGTTGTGGTGTTAACCTGCATGTGGTGTTAACCTGCGTGTTGTGTTAACCTGGTGTTGTGTTGTGGTGTTAACCCGTGTTGTGTTGTGGTGTTAACCTGCGTGTTGTGGTGTTAACCTGCGTGTTGTGTTGTGGTGTTAACCTGCGTGTTGTGTGTGGTGTTAACCTGTGTGTATTGTGGTGTTAACCTGCGTGTTGTGTTGTGGTGTTAACCTGCGTGTTGTGTTGTGGTGTTAACCTGCGTGTTGTATTGTGGTGTTAACCTGCGTGTTGTGTTGTGGTGTTAACCTGCATGTGGTGTTAACCTGCGTGTTGTGTTGTGGTGTTAACTCGTGTTGTGTTGTGGTGTTAACCTGCGTGTTGTGTTGTGGTGTTAACCTGCGTGTTGTGTCGTGGTGTTAACCTGCGTGTTGTATTGTGGTGTTAACCTGCGTGTTGTGTTGTGGTGTTAACCTGCATGGTGTGGTGTTAACCTGCATGTTGTGGTGTTAACCTGCGTGTTGTGTTGTGGTGTTAACCTGCGTGTTGTGTTGTGGTGTTAACCTGCGTGTTGTGTTGTGTTGTGGTGTTAACCTGCATGTTGTGGTGTTAACCTGCATGTTGTGGTGTTAACCTGCGTGTTGTGTTGTTAACCTGCGTGTTGTGGTGTCTAATGTTGTAACAGTGGTGGACAAGGCTCTACCCTGCGTGTTGTGGTGTTAACCTTCGTGTTGTGTTGTCTAATGTTGTAACAGTGGTGGACAAGGCTCTACCCTGCGTGTTGTGGTGTTAACCTGCGTGTTGGGGTGTCTAATGTTGTAACAGTGGACAAGGCTTAACCTGCGTGTTGTGGTGTTAACCTGCGTGTTGTGGTGTTAACCTGTGTGTTGTGGTGTTAACCTGTGTGTTGTGGTGTTAACCTGCGTGTTGTGTTGTGGTGTTAACCTGTGTGATGTGTTGTGGTGTTAACTGCGTGTTGTGTTGTGGTGTTAACCTGCGTGTTGTATTGTGGTGTTTTCACCTGCGTGTTGTGTTGTGGTGTTAACCTGCGTGTTGTGTTAACCTGCGTGTTGTGTTGTGGTGTTAACCTGCGTGATGTGTTGTGGTGTTAACCTGCGTGTTGTGGTGTTAACCTGCGTGTTGTGGTGTTAACCTGCGTGTTGTGGTGTTAACCTGCGTGTTGTGGTGTTAACCTGTGTGTTGTGGTGTTAACCTGCGTGTTGTGGTGTTAACCTGCGTGTTGTGTTGTGGTGTTAACCTGCGTGTTGTGTTGTGGTGTTAACCTGCGTGTTGTGTTGTGGTGTTAACCTGCGTGTTGTGTTGTGGTGTTAACCTGCGTGTTGTGTTGTGGTGTTAACCTGCGTGTTGTGTTGTGGTGTTAACCTGCATGTGGTGTTGTGTTGTGGTGTTAACCTGCGTGTTGTGTTGTGGTGTTAACCTGCGTGTTGTGTTGTGGTGTTAACCTGCGTGTTTTGTTGTGGTGTTAACCTGCGTGTTGTGGTGTTAACCTGCGTGTTGTGTTGTGGTGTTAACCTGCGTGTTGTGTTGTGGTGTTAACCTGCGTGTTGTGTTGTGGTGTTAACCTGTGTGTTGTGGTGTTAACCTGTGTGTTGTGGTGTTAACTGCGTGTTGTGTTGTGGTGTTAACCTGTGTGTTGTGTTGTGGTGTTAACCTGCGTGTTGTGTTGTGGTGTTAACCTGCATGTTGTGGTGTTAACCTGCGTGTTGTGGTGTTAACCTGCGTGTTGTGTTGTGGTGTTAACCTGCGTGTTGTGTTGTGGTGTTAACCTGCGTGTTGTGTTGTGGTGTTAACCTGCGTGTTGTGTTGTGGTGTTAACCTGCGTTTTTGTGGTGTTAACCTGCGTGTTGTGTTGTGGTGTTAACCTGCGTGTTGTGTTGTGGTGTTAACCCGTGTTGTGTTGTGTTGTTAACCTGCGTGTTGTGTTGTGGTGTTAACCTGCGTGTTGTGTTGTGGTGTTAACCTGAGTGTTGTGGTGTTAACCTGTGTGTTGTGGTGTTAACCTGCGTGTTGTGTTGTGGTGTTAACCTGCGTGTTGTGGTGTTAACCTGCGTGTTGTGTTGTGGTGTTAACCTGCGTGTTGTGGTGTTAACCTGCGTGTTGTGTTGTGGTGTTAACCTGCGTGTTGTGTTGTGGTGTTAACCTGCGTGTTGTGTTGTGGTGTTAACCTGCGTGTTGTGTTGTGGTGTTAACCTGTGTGTTGTGGTGTTAACCTGCGTGTTGTGGTGTTAACCTGTGTGTTGTGTTGTGGTGTTAACCTGCGTGTTGTGTTGTGGTGTTAACCTGCGTGTTGTGGTGTTAACCTGCGTGTTGTGTTGTGGTGTTAACCTGCGTGTTGTGTTGTGGTGTTAACCTGCGTGTTGTGTTGTGTTGTGGTGTTAACCTGTGTGTTGTGGTGTTAACCTGTGTGTTGTGGTGTTAACTTGTGTGTTGTGGTGTTAACCTGCGTGGTGTGTTGTGGTGTTAACCTGCGTGTTGTGTTGTGGTGTTAACCTGCATGTTGTGGTGTTAACCTGCGTGATGTGTTGTGGTGTTAACTGCGTGATGTGTTGTGGTGTTAACCTGTGTGTTGTGGTGTTAACCTGTTGTGTTGTGGTGTTAATCTGCGTGTTGTGTTGTGGTGTTAACCTGCATGTTGTGTTGTGGTGTTAACCTGCGTGTTGTGTTGTTAACCTGCATGTTGTGTTGTGGTGTTAACTGCATGTTGTGGTGTTAACCTGCATGTTGTGTTGTGGTGTTAACCTGCGTGTTGTGTTGTGGTGTTAACCTGCGTGTTGTGTTGTGGTGTTAACCTGCGTGTTGTGGTGTTAACCTGCGTGTTGTGTTGTGGTGTTAACCTGCGTGTTGTGTTGTGGTGTTAACCTGCGTGTTGTGGTGTTAACCTGCGTGTTGTGGTGTTAACCTGCGTGTTGTGGTGTTAACCTGCGTGTTGTGTTGTGGTGTTAACTCGTGTTGTGTTGTGGTGTTAACCTGCATGTTGTTGTGTTGTGGTGTTAACCTGCGTGTTGTGTTGTGGTGTTAACCTGTTGTGTTGTGTTGTGGTGTTAACCTGCGTGTTGTGGTGTGGTGTTAACCTGCGTGTTGTGTTGTGGTGTTAACCTGCGTGTTGTGTTGTGGTGTTAACCTGCGTGTTGTGTTGTGGTGTTAACATGCGTGTTGTGGTGTTAGCCTGCGTGTTGTGGTGTTAACCTGCGTGTTGTGGTGTTAACCTGCGTGTTGTGGTTTCTCCTCCAGGACCTGAATAAGAGACAAGGCCTCGCCCTGCTCTCTAAGATGGGGGAGTCGGTGAAGTACGTGACAGGGGGGTACAAGCTGAGGGGCCGACCCGTGGAGTTTTCTGCTATGGGAGACTACCTGGATATGTTCACACAGAAGCTGGGTACTATCGACAGGATAGCACAGAGAATCATCAAAGAACAGTCTGGTAGGTAACATAACTGTCTTGTTCATACTTCACTCTGTCAGACTGTCTCTCTGTGCTGGGACTCTCTGTCAGACTGTCTCTCTGTGCTGGTACTCTCTGTCAGACTGTCTCTCTGTGCTGGTACTCTCTGTCAGACTGTCTCACTGTGCTGGTACTCTCTGTCAGACTGTCTCTCTGTGCTGGTACTCTCTGTCAGACTGTCTCTCTGTGCTCGGACTCTCTGTCAGACTGTCTCTCTGTGCTGGGACCCTTCAGACTGTCTCTCTGTGCTGGGACTCTGTCAGACTGTCTCTCTGTGCTGGGACTCTGTCAGACTGTCTCTCTGTGCTGGGACTGTCAGACTGTCTCTCTGTGCTGCTGGTACTCTGTCAGACTGTCTCTCTGCTGACTGTCAGGGACTCTCTGTCAGACTGTCTCTCTGTGCTGGGACTCTGTCAGACTGTCTCACTGTGCTGGGACACTCTGTCAGACTGTCTCTCTGTGCTGGGACTCTGTCAGACTGTCTCACTGTGCTGGGACACTCTGTCAGACTGTCTCACTGTGCTGGGACACTCTGTCAGACTGTCTCTCTGTGCTGGGACTCTCTGTCAGACTGTCTCTCTGTGCTGGGACTCTCTGTCAGACTGTCTCACTGTGCTGGGACTCTGTCAGACTGTCTCACTGTGCTGGGACACTGTCAGACTGTTTCACTGTGTGATCTTGGTCTGCTCTTCCCCTCTGTCTCTCTCTCTAAAGTACATTTTGGTGCTGGGATTATGGTCCATTCTACACCAGCTGGTGTTTTGACTCTGCGTCCCTTACTCTTCTGTCTCCGTGTGTGTGTGTGGGTGTGTGTCTCTCTGTGTGGGTGTGTGTGTGTGTGTGTGTGTGTGTGTGTCTCTGTGTGTGTGTGTGTGTGTGTGTGTGTAGAGTACCTAGCAGAGCTGAAGGAGTACGGTCCAGTCTACACCACCTGGGCGGCGTCGGAGGCGGAGCTTCAGGGGCCTCTGGAGGGCGTGGCCAGCTGCATGGCTAACTGCTCCATCGCCCTGGACGATCTCACCCAGGATATGAGCGGAGACTTCCTGCCCGTGCTCCGAGAATACGTCCTCTATATCGAGTCCATGAAGGTACAGTAGAATACGTCCTCTATATGGAGTCCATGAAGGTACAGTAGAATACGTCCTCTATATCGAGTCCATGAAGGTACAGTAGAATACGTCCTCTATATCGAGTCCATGAAGGTACAGTAGAATGTGTGGGTGGGTGGGTGTCGAGTGGGGGGGTGAAGGTGGGGGTAGGATGGGTGTGTGGGGGGTGGATGAGTGTGGGGGTGGCAGGCAATCAGAGTTTATATTAAGGACTTTTAAAGAAACATATCCCCTGACACATTCACAGCCTTGTCCAACCCCATGTCTCCTTAACATTTGGGTGACCTCTGACCTGTCCTTGGAGTTCCAACCCCATGTCTCCCATTTGACCCTGACCTCTGACCTCGTCCTTGGTTCCAACCCCATGTCTCCCATTTGACCCTGACCTCTTTCCTCCAAGGGTGGATTCCTTGTTCCAACCCCATGTCTCCCATTTGACACTGGGAGGGGTCTGACCTCCAATACGTTGGGTAGTTCCAACCCCATGTCTCCCATTTGACCCTGACCTCTGACCTGTGTGTGGGTTCCTTAGTTGGACCCCATGTCTCCCATTTGACACTGACCTCTGACCTGAGACGGTCCTTGTTCCAACCCCATGTCTCCCATTTGACCCTGACCTCTGACCTCCAACACGTGGGGGGGTTCCAACCCCATGTCTCCCATTTGACCCTGACCTCTGACCTCCAACACGTTCCTTAGTTCCAACCCCATGTCTCCCATTTGACCCTGACCTCTGACCTCCAACACGTTCCTTAGTTCCAACCCCATGTCTCCCATTTGGGGGGACCTCTGACCTCCAACACGATGTCCTTAGTTCCAACCCCATGTCTCCCATTTGACCCTGACCTCTGACCTCCAACACGTTCCTTAGTTCCAACCCCATGTCTCCCATTTGACCCTGACCTCTGACCTCCAACACGTTCCTTAGTTCCAACCCCATGTCTCCCATTTAACCCTGACCTCTTTCCTCCAACACGTTCCTTAGTTACAACCCCATGTCTCCCATTTGACACTGACCTCTGACCTCCAATACGTTCCGTAGTTCCAACCCCATGTCTCCCATTTGACCCTGACCTCTGACCTCCAACACGTTCCTTAGTTCTAACCACAGCCAGGGACTTTCTCTACATATGACTCTGGTTCTACCCAACCCAGTGTTGTTTCAGTCACACCACTAACTAACTAACTAACCATCTCTCTACTACCCAACCCAGTGTTGTTTCAGTCACACCACTAACTAACTAACTAACCATCTCTCTACTACCCAACCCAGTGTTGTCTCAGTCACATCTCTCTACTACCCAACCCAGTGTTGTCTCAGTCACACCACTAACTAACTAACTAACTAACTAACTAACTAACCATCTCTCTACTAACCAACCCAGTGTTGTCTCAGTCACATCTCTCTACTACTCAACCCAGTGTTGTCTCAGTCACATCACTAACTAACTAACCCAGTGTTGTCTCAGTCACACCACTAACTAACTAACCCAGTGTTGTCTCAGTCACATCACTCTACTAACTAACCCAGTCTTGTCTGTCACATCTCTCTACTAACTAACCCAGTCTTGTTTGTCACATCTCTCTACTAACTAACCCAGTCTTGTTTGTCACATCACTCTACTAACTAACCCAGTCTTGTCTGTCACATCTCTCTACTAACTAACCCAGTCTTGTTTGTCACATCTCTCTACTAACTAACCCAGTGTTGTCTCAGTCACATCACTCTACTAACTAAACCAGTCTTGTCTGTCACATCTCTCTACTAACTAACCCAGTCTTGTTTGTCACATCTCTCTACTAACTAACCCAGTGTTGTCTCAGTCACATCTCTCTACTAACTAACCCAGTCTTGTTTGTCACATCTCTCTACTAACTAACCCAGTCTTGTTTGTCACATCTCTCTACTAACTAACCCAGTCATGTTTGTCACATCTCTCTACTAACTAACTAACTACCCAACCCAGTGTTGTCTCAGTCACATCACTCTACTAACTAACCCAGTCTTGTTTGTCACATCTCTCTACTAACTAACCCAGTGTTGTCTCAGTCACATCTCTCTACTAACTAACCCAGTCTTGTTTGTCACATCTCTACTAACTAACTAAACCCAGTCTTGTTTGTCACATCTCTCTACTAACTAACCCAGTCTTGTTTGTCACATCTCTCTACTAACTAACCCAGTCTTGTTTGTCACATCTCTCTACTAACTAACCCAGTCTTGTTTGTCACATCTCTCTACTAACTAACCCAGTCTTGTTTGTCACATCTCTCTACTAACTAAACCAGTCATGTTTGTCACATCTCTCTACTAACTAACCCAGTCTTGTTTGTCACATCTCTCTACTAACTAACCCAGTCTTGTTTGTCACATCTCTCTACTAACTAAACCAGTCTTGTTTGTCACATCTCTCTACTAACTAACCCAGTCTTGTTTGTCACATCTCTCTACTAACTAAACCAGTCTTGTCTGTCACATCTCTCTACTAACTAAACCAGTCTTGTTTGTTTCTACTAACTAAACCAGTCTTGTCACATCTCTCTACTAACTAAACCAGTCTTGTTTGTCACATCTCTCTACTAACTAAACCAGTCTTGTCTGTCACATCTCTCTACTAACTAAACCAGTCTTGTTTGTCACATCTCTCTACTAACTAACCCAGTCTTGTTTGTCACATCTCTCTACTAACTAACCCAGTCTTGTTTGTCACATCTCTCTACTAACTAACCCAGTCTTGTTTGTCACATCTCTCTACTAACTAACCCAGTCTTGTTTGTCACATCTCTCTACTAACTAAACCAGTCTTCTACTAACTAACCCAGTCTTGTTTGTCACATCTCTCTACTAACTAAACCAGTCTTGTCTGTCACATCTCTCTACTAACTAAACCAGTCTTGTTTGTCACATCTCTCTACTAACTAAACCAGTCTTGTCTGTCACATCTCTCTACTAACTAAACCAGTCTTGTTTGTCACATCTCTACTAACTAACCCAGTCTTGTTTGTCACATCTCTCTACTAACTAAACCAGTCTTGTTTGTCACATCTCTCTACTAACTAAACCAGTCTTGTTTGTCACATCTCTCTACTAACTAAACCAGTCTTGTTTGTCACATCTCTCTACTAACTAAACCAGTCTTGTTTGTCACATCTCTCTACTAACTAAACCAGTCTTGTTTGTCACATCTCTCTACTAACTAACCCAGTCTTGTTTGTCACATCTCTCTACTAACTAGCCCAGTCTTGTTTGTCACATCTCTCTACTAACTAACCCAGTCTTGTTTGTCACATCTCTCTACTAACTAACCCAGTCATGTTTGTCACATCTCTCTACTAACTAACCCAGTCTTGTTTGTCACATCTCTCTACTAACTAAACCAGTCTTGTTTGTCACATCTCTCTACTAACTAAACCAGTCTTGTTTGTCACATCTCTCTACTAACTAACCCAGTCTTGTTTGTCACATCTCTCTACTAACTAACCCAGTCTTGTTTGTCACATCTCTCTACTAACTAAACCAGTCATGTTTGTCACATCTCTCTACTAACTAAACCAGTCTTGTTTGTCACATCTCTCTACTAACTAAACCAGTCTTGTTTGTCACATCTCTCTACTAACTAACCCAGTCTTGTTTGTCACATCTCTCTACTAACTAACCCAGTCTTTTTTCTAACCCAGTCTTGTCACATCACTCTACTAACTAACCCAGTCTTGTTTGTCACATCTCTCTACTAACTAAACCAGTCTTGTTTGTCACATCTCTCTACTAACTAAACCAGTCTTGTTTGTCACATCTCTCTACTAACTAACCCAGTCATGTTTGTCACATCTCTCTACTAACTAACCCAGTCTTGTTTGTCACATCTCTCTACTAACTAACCCAGTCTTGTTTGTCACATCTCTCTACTAACTAACCCAGTCTTGTTTGTCACATCTCTCTACTAACTAACCCAGTCTTGTTTGTCACATCTCTCTACTAACTAACCCAGTCTTGTTTGTCACATCTCTCTACTAACTAACCCAGTCTTGTTTGTCACATCTCTCTACTAACTAAACCAGTCTTGTTTGTCACATCTCTCTAACTAACTAAACCAGTCTTGTTTGTCACATCTCTACTAACTAACCCAGTCATGTTTGTCACATCTCTCTACTAACTAAACCAGTCTTGTTTGTCACATCTCTCTACTAACTAAACCAGTCTTGTTTGTCACATCTCTCTACTAACTAACCCAGTCTTGTCTAAACCAGTCTTGTCTTCTGTCACATCTCTACTAACTAACCCAGTCTTGTTTCTAACCCAGTCTTGTTTGTCACATCTCTCTACTAACTAACCCAGTCTTGTTTCTAACCCAGTCTTGTTTGTCACATCTCTCTACTAACTAACCCAGTCTTGTTTCTAAACCAGTCTTGTCTGTCACATCTCTCTACTAACTAACCCAGTCTTGTTTCTAACCCAGTCTTGTTTGTCACATCTCTACTAACTAAAGTCTTGTTTCTAACCAGTCTTGTTTGTCACATCTCTCTTAACTAACCCAGTCTTGTTTGTCACATCTCTCTACTAACTAACCCAGTCTTGTTTGTCACATCTCTCTACTAACTAACCCAGTCTTGTTTGTCACATCTCTCTACTAACTAAACCAGTCTTGTTTGTCACATCTCTCTACTAACTAAACCAGTCTTGTTTGTCACATCTCTCTACTAACTAACCCAGTCTTGTTTCTAAACCAGTCTTGTCTGTCACATCTCTCTACTAACTAACCCAGTCTTGTTTCTAACCCAGTCTTGTTTGTCACATCTCTCTACTTTTTAAAAATTGTATTTTTATTTCACCTTTATTTAACCAGGTAGGCTAGTTGAGAACAAGTTCTCATTTACAACTGTGACCTGGCCAAGATAAAGCATAGCAGTGTGAACAAACAACACAGAGTTACACATGGAGTAAACAATTAACAAGTCAATAACACAGTAGAAAAAAAGGGGAGTCTATATACATTGTGTGCAAAAGGCATGAGGAGGTAGGCGAATAATTACAATTTTGCAGATTAACACTGGAGTGATAAATGATCAGATGGTCATGTACAGGTAGAGATATTGATGTGCAAAAGAGCAGAAAAGTAAATAAATAAAAACAGTATGGGGATGAGGTAGGTAAATTTGGGCGGGCTATTTACCGATAGACTATGTACAGCTGCAACGATCGGTTAGCTGCTCAGATAGCAGATGTTTGAAGTTGGTGATGGAGAAAAAAGTCTCCAACTTCAGCGATTTTTGCAATTCGTTCCAGTCACAGGCAGCAGAGAACTGGAACGAAAGGCGGCCAAATGAGGTGTTGGCTTTAGGGATGATCAGTGAGATACACCTGCTGGAGCGCGTGCTACGGGTGGGTGTTGCCATCGTGACCAATGAACTGAGATAAGGCGGAGCTTTACCTAGCATGGACTTGTAGATATCCTGGAGCCAGTGGGTCTAGCGACGAATATGTAGCGAGGGCCAGCCGACTAGAGCATACAGGTCGCAGTGGTGGGTGGTATAAGGTGCTTTAGTGACAAAACGGATGGCACTGTGATAAACTGCATCCAGTTTGCTGAGAAGAGTATTGGAAGCTATTTTGTAGATGACATCGCCGAAGTCGAGGATCAGTAGGATAGTCAGTTTTACTAGGGTAAGTTTGGCGGCGTGAGTGAAGGAGGCTTTGTTGCGGAATAGAAAGCCGACTAGATTTTATTTTAGATTGGAGATATTTGATATGAGTCTGGAAGGAGAGTTTGCAGTCTAGCCAGACACCTAGGTACTTATAGGTGTCCACATCCAGGGTGGTGATGCTAGTCAGGCGTGCGGGTGCAGGCAGCGAACGGTTGAAAAGCATGCATTTGGTTTTACTAGCGTTTAAGAGCATTTGGAGGCCACGGAAGGAGTGTTGTATGGCGTTGAAGCTCGTTTGTAGGTTAGATAGCACAGTGTCCAAGGAAGGGCCGGAAGTATACAGAATGGTGTCGTCTGCGTAGAGGTGGATCAGGGAATCGCCCGCAGCAAGAGCAACATCATTGATATATACAGAGAAAAGAGTCGGCCCGAGAATTGAACCCTGTGGCACCCCCATAGAGACTACCAGAGGACCGGACAACATGCCCTCCGATTTGACACACTGAACTCTGTCTGCAAATTAGTTGGTGAACCAGGCAAGGCAGTCATTTGAGAAACCAAGGCTGTTGAGTCTGCCGATAAGAATATGGTGATTGACAGAGTCGAAAGCCTTGGCAAGGTCGATGAAGACGGCTGCACAGTACTGTCTTTTATCGATGGCGGTTATGATATCGTTTAGTACCTTGAGCATGGCTGAGGTGCACCCGTGACCGGCTCGGAAACCTATAACTAACCCAGTATTGTCTGTCACATCTCTACTAACTAACCCAGTCTTGTTTGTCACATCTCTCTACTAACTAAACCAGTCTTGTTTGTCACATCTCTCTACTAACTAAACCAGTCTTGTTTGTCACATCTCTCTACTAACTAAACCAGTCTTGTTTGTCACATCTCTCTACTAACTAACCCAGTCTTGTTTGTCACATCTCTCTACTAACTAACCCAGTCTTGTTTGTCACATCTCTCTACTAACTAACCCAGTCTTGTTTGTCACATCTCTCTACTAACTAACCCAGTCTTGTTTGTCACATCTCTCTACTAACTAAACCAGTCTTGTTTGTCACATCTCTCTACTAACTAACCCAGTCTTGTTTGTCACATCTCTCTACTAACTAACCCAGTCTTGTTTGTCACATCTCTCTACTGACTAACCCAGTCTTGTTTGTCACATCTCTCTACTAACTAACCCAGTCTTGTTTGTCACATCTCTCTACTAACTAACCCAGTCTTGTTTGTCACACTAACTAAACCAGTATTGTCTGTCACATCTCTCTACTAACTAAACCAGTCTTGTTTGTCACATCTCTCTACTAACTAACCCAGTCTTGTTTGTCACATCTCTCTACTAACTAACCCAGTCATGTCTGTCTTAACCCAGTCTTTTTTGTCACATCTCTCTACTAACTAACCCAGTCTTGTTTGTCACATCTCCCTACTAACTAACCCAGTCTTGTTTGTCACATCTCTCTACTAACTAAACCAGTATTGTCTGTCACATCTCTCTACTAACTAAACCAGTCTTGTTTGTCACATCTCTCTACTAACTAACCCAGTCTTGTTTGTCACATCTCTCTACTAACTAAACCAGTCTTGTTTGTCACATCTCTCTACTAACTAACCCAGTCTTGTTTGTCACATCTCTCTACTAACTAACCCAGTATTGTCTGTCACATCTCTCTACTAACTAACCCAGTCATGTTTGTCACATCTCTCTACTAACTAACCCAGTCTTGTTTGTCACATCTCTCTACTAACTAACCCAGTCTTGTTTGTCACATCTCTACTAACTAACCCAGTCTTGTTTGTCACATCTCTCTACTAACTAACCCAGTCTTGTTTGTCACATCTCTCTACTAACTAACCCAGTCTTGTTTCTAACCCAGTCTTGTTTGTACTTAACCCAGTCTTGTTTGTCACATCTCTCTACTAACTAAACCAGTCTTGTTTGTACTAACTAACCCAGTCTTGTTTGTCACATCTCTACTAACTAACCCAGTATTGTCTGTCACATCTCTCTACTAACTAACCCAGTCATGTTTGTCACATCTCTCTACTAACTAACCCAGTCTTGTTTGTCACATCTCTCTACTAACTAACCCAGTATTGTCTGTCACATCTCTCTACTAACTAACCCAGTCATGTTTGTCACATCTCTCTACTAACTAACCCAGTCTTGTTTGTCACATCTCTCTACTAACTAACCCAGTCTTGTTTGTCACATCTCTCTACTAACTAACCCAGTCTTGTTTGTCACATCTCTCTACTAACTAACCCAGTCTTGTTTGTCACATCTCTCTACTAACTAACCCAGTCTTGTTTCTAACCCAGTCTTGTTTGTCACATCACTCTACTAACTAACCCAGTCTTGTTTGTAACTAACTAAACCAGTCTTGTTTGTCACATCTCTCTACTAACTAACCCAGTCTTGTTTGTCACATCTCTCTACTAACTAAACCAGTATTGTCTGTCACATCTCTCTACTAACTAACCCAGTCTTGTTTGTAACTAAACATCATCTCTACTAACTAACCCAGTCTTGTTTGTCACATCTCTCTACTAACTAACCCAGTATTGTCTGTCACATCTCTCTACTAACTAACCCAGTCATGTTTGTCACATCTCTCTACTAACTAACCCAGTCTTGTTTGTCACATCTCTACTAACTAACCCAGTCTTGTCTGTCACATCTCTCTACTAACTAACCCAGTCTTGGGTGTTAAGAAGCGCGTTTTGGCGGGTCATGTTTCAGAGGACGCGTGACTCGACCTTCACCTCTCCCGATCCCGTTGGGGAGTTACAGCGATGAGACAAGATTGTAATCACTAAGATCAATAAGATTGGATCACAATCGGATATCAAGAGAGGGGAGACAAAGGGGGGCGTATAAATATATAAAAAACATTACCTTATACCTTTACATAAGTATTCAGACACTTTGCTATGAGACTTGAAATTGAGCTCAGGTGCATCATGTTTCCACTGATCAACCTTGAGATGTTTCTACAACTTGATTGGAGTCCACCTGTGGTAAATTAAATTGATTGGACATGATTTGTGACCTCATTCTTAAAATGGAAGAAGTTTGGAACTACCAAGACTCTTCCTAGAGTCAGGGAAGAATAAGGGAAGAAGGGCCTTGGTCAACCTTCCAGAAGCACAACCTCTGTGGAGATGAGAGAACCTTCCAGAAGCACAACCTCTGTGGAGATGAGAGAGCCTTCCAGAAGCACAACCTCTGTGGAGATGAGAGAGCCTTCCAGAAGGACAACCTCTGTGGAGATGAGAGAAGCCTTCCAGAAGGACAACCTCTGTGGAGATGAGAGAGCCTTCCAGAAGGACAACCTCTGTGGAGATGAGAGAGCCTTCCAGAAGCACAACCTCTGTGGAGATGAGAGAGCCTTCCAGAAGGACAACCTCTGTGGAGATGAGAGAACCTTCCAGAAGGACAACCTCTGTGGAGATGAGAGAGCCTTCCAGAAGCACAACCTCTGTGGAGATGAGAGAACCTTCCAGAAGGACAACCATATCTACAGCACTCCACCAATCAGGTCTTTATGGTAGAGTGGCCAGACAGAAGCAACTCCTCAGTAAAAGGCACATGACATCCCGCTTGGAGTTTGCCAAAAGGCACCTAAAGGAGTCTGACCATGTGAAACAAGATTCTCTGGTCTGATGAAACCAAGATTGAACTCTTTGGCCTGAAAGCCAAGCATCACGCCTGGAGGAAACCTGGCACCACCCCTATGGTGAAGCATGGTGGTGGCAGTATCATGCTGTGGGGATGTTATTCAGTAGCAGGGACTGGGAGATTAGTCAGGATCGAGGGAAAGATGAATGGAGCAAAGTACAGACTGATCCTTGATGAAACCCTGCTCCAGAGCGCTCAGGACCTCAGACTGGGGTGACGGTTGACCTTCCAACAGGACAACGACCCTAAACACACAGCCAAGACAACGCAGCCAGAGCCCGGACTTGAACCCGATCGAACATCTCTGGAGAGACCTGAAAATAGCTGTACAGCGACGCTTCCCACCCAACCTGACAGAGCTTAAGAGGATCTGCAGAGAAGAATGGGAGAAACTCCCCAAATACAGGTGTGCCAAGCTGGTAGTGTCATACCCAAGAAGACTTGAGGCTGTAATCACTGCCAAAGGTGCTTCAACAAAGTACTGAGTAAAGAGTCTCAATACTTATGCACATGTGATATTTAAGTTTATTTATAGTACATTTGCAAAAATGTCTGAACCTCTTTTTGATTTTTCGTTATGGAATATTGTGTGTAGATTGATGAGGGGGAAAAAAAACAATTTAATCAATTTTAGAATAAGGCTGTAACCCAGTCTTGTTTCATCTCTCTAGTAACTAACTAACCCAGTCTGGTTTCTAACCCAGTCTTGTTTCATCTCTCTAGTAACTAACTAACCCAGTCTGGTTTCTAACCCAGTCTTGTTTCATCTCTCTAGTAACTAACTAACCCAGTCTGGTTTCTAACCCAGTCTTGTTTCATCTCTCTAGTAACTAACTAACCCAGTCTGGTTTCTAACCCAGTCTTGTTTCATCTCTCTAGTAACTAACTAACCCAGTCTGGTTTCTAACCCAGTCTTGTTTCATCTCTCTAGTAACTAACTAACCCAGTCTGGTTTCTAACCCAGTCTTGTTTCATCTCTCTAGTAACTAACTAACCCAGTCTGGTTTCTAACCCAGTCTTGTTTCATCTCTCTAGTAACTAACTAACCCAGTCTGGTTTCTAACCCAGTCTTGTTTCATCTCTCTAGTAACTAACTAACCCAGTCTGGTTTCTAACCCAGTCTTGTTTCATCTCTCTAGTAACTAACTAACCCAGTCTGGTTTCTAACCCAGTCTTGTTTCATCTCTCTAGTAACTAACTAACCCAGTCTGGTTTCTAACCCAGTCTTGTTTCATCTCTCTAGTAACTAACTAACCCAGTCTGGTTTCTAACCCAGTCTTGTTTCATCTCTCTAGTAACTAACTAACCCAGTCTGGTTTCTAACCCAGTCTTGTTTCATCTCTCTAGTAACTAACTAACCCAGTCTGGTTTCTAACCCAGTCTTGTTTCATCTCTCTAGTAACTAACTAACCCAGTCTGGTTTCTAACCCAGTCTTGTTTCATTTCTCTAACTAACTAACCCAGTCTTGTTTAACTAACTAACCCAGTCTGGTTTCTAACCCAGTCTTGTTTCATCTCTCTAGTAACTAACTAACCCAGTCTGGTTTCTAACCCAGTCTTGTTTCATCTCTCTAGTAACTAACTAACCCAGTCTGGTTTCTAACCCAGTCTTGTTTCATCTCTCTAGTAACTAACTAACCCAGTCTGGTTTCTAACCCAGTCTTGTTTCATCTCTCTAGTAACTAACTAACCCAGTCTGGTTTCTAACCCAGTCTTGTTTCATCTCTCTAGTAACTAACTAACCCAGTCTGTCTTGTTTCATTCTAACTAACTAACCCAGTCTTGTTTCATCTCTCTAGTAACTAACTAACCCAGTCTGGTTTCTAAACCCAGTCTTGTTTCATCTCTCTAGTAACTAACTAACCCAGTCTTGTTTCTAACCCAGTCTTGTTTCATCTCTCTAGTAACTAACTAACCCAGTCTGGTTTCTAACCCAGTCTTGTTTCATCTCTCTAGTAACTAACTAACCCAGTCTGGTTTCTAACCCAGTCTTGTTTCATCTCTCTAGTAACTAACTAACCCAGTCTGGTTTCTAACCCAGTCTTGTTTCATCTCTCTAGTAACTAACTAACCCAGTCTGGTTTCTAACCCAGTCTTGTTTCATCTCTCTAGTAACTAACTAACCCAGTCTGGTTTCTAACCCAGTCTTGTTTCATCTCTCTAGTAACTAACTAACCCAGTCTGGTTTCTAACCCAGTCTTGTTTCATCTCTCTAGTAACTAACTAACCCAGTCTGGTTTCTAACCCAGTCTTGTTTCATCTCTCTAGTAACTAACTAACCCAGTCTGGTTTCTAACCCAGTCTTGTTTCATCTCTCTAGTAACTAACTAACCCAGTCTGGTTTCTAACCCAGTCTTGTTTCTAACCCAGTCTTGTTTCTAACCCAGTCTGGTTTCTAACCCAGTCTTGTTTCATCTCTCTAGTAACTAACTAACCCAGTCTGGTTTCTAACCCAGTCTGGTTTCTAACCCAGTCTTGTTTCATCTCTCTAGTAACTAACTAACCCAGTCTGGTTTCTAACCCAGTCTTGTTTCATCTCTCTAGTAACTAACTAACCCAGTCTGGTTTCTAACCCAGTCTTGTTTCATCTCTCTAGTAACTAACTAACCCAGTCTGGGTTTCTAACCCAGTCTTGTTTCATCTCTCTAGTAACTAACTAACCCAGTCTGGTTTCTAACCCAGTCTTGTTTCATCTCTCTAGTAACTAACTAACCCAGTCTGGTTTCTAACCCAGTCTTGTTTCATCTCTCTAGTAACTAACTAACCCAGTCTGGTTTCTAACCCAGTCTTGTTTCATCTCTCTAGTAACTAACTAACCCAGTCTGGTTTCTAACCCAGTCTGGTTTCATCTCTCTAGTAACTAACTAACCCAGTCTGGTTTCTAACCCAGTCTTGTTTCATCTCTCTAGTAACTAACTAACCCAGTCTTGTTTCATCTCTCTAGTAACTAACTAACCCAGTCTGGTTTCTAACCCAGTCTTGTTTCATCTCTCTAGTAACTAACTAACCCAGTCTTGTTTCATCTCTCTAGTAACTAACTAACCCAGTCTGGTTTCTAACCCAGTCTTGTTTCATCTCTCTAGTAACTAACTAACCCAGTCTGGTCTTGTTTCATCTCTCTAGTAACTAACTAACCCAGTCTGGTTTCTAACCCAGTCTTGTTTCATCTCTCTAGTAACTAACTAACCCAGTCTGGTTTCTAACCCAGTCTTGTTTCATCTCTCTAGTAACTAACTAACCCAGTCTGGTTTCTAACCCAGTCTTGTTTCATCTCTCTAGTAACTAACTAACCCAGTCTGGTTTCTAACCCAGTCTTGTTTCATCTCTCTAGTAACTAACTAACCCAGTCTGGTTTCTAACCCAGTCTTGTTTCATCTCTCTAGTAACTAACTAACCCAGTCTGGTTTCTAACCCAGTCTTGTTTCATCTCTCTAGTAACTAACTAACCCAGTCTGGTTTCTAACCCAGTCTTGTTTCATCTCTCTAGTAACTAACTAACCCAGTCTGGTTTCTAACCCAGTCTTGTTTCTAACCCAGTCTTGTTTCTAACCCAGTCTGGTTTCTAACCCAGTCTTGTTTCATCTCTCTAGTAACTAACTAACCCAGTCTGGTTTCTAACCCAGTTTCTAACCCAGTCTTGTTTCATCTCTCTAGTAACTAACTAACCCAGTCTGGTTTCTAACCCAGTCTTGTTTCATCTCTCTAGTAACTAACTAACCCAGTCTGGTTTCTAACCCAGTCTTGTTTCATCTCTCTAGTAACTAACTAACCCAGTCTGGTTTCTAACCCAGTCTTGTTTCATCTCTCTAGTAACTTTCATCTCCAGTCTGGTTTCTAACCCAGTCTTGTTTCATCTCTCTAGTAACTAACTAACCCAGTCTGGTTTCTAACCCAGTCTTGTTTCATCTCTCTAGTAACTAACTAACCCAGTCTTGTTTCATCTCTCTAGTAACTAACTAACCCAGTCTGGTTTTAAGTCTTGTTTCATCTCTAGTAACTAACTAAAGTCTGGTTTCTAACCCAGTCTTGTTTCATCTCTCTAGTAACTAACTAACCCAGTCTGGTTTCTAACCCAGTCTTGTTTCATCTCTCTAGTAACTAACTAACCCAGTCTGGTTTCTAACCCAGTCTTGTTTCATCTCTCTAGTAACTAACTAACCCAGTCTGGTTTCATCTCTCTAGTAACTAACTAACTAACCCAGTCTGGTTTCTAACCCAGTCTTGTTTCATCTCTCTAGTAACTAACTAACCCAGTCTGGTTTCTAACCCAGTCTTGTTTCATCTCTCTAGTAACTAACTAACCCAGTCTTGTTTCTAACCCAGTCTTGTTTCATCTCTCTAGTAACTAACTAACCCAGTCTGGTTTCTAACCCAGTCTTGTTTCATCTCTCTAGTAACTAACTAACCCAGTCTGGTTTCTAACCCAGTCTTGTTTCATCTCTCTAGTAACTAACTAACCCAGTCTGGTTTCTAACCCAGTCTTGTTTCATCTCTCTAGTAACTAACTAACCCAGTCTGGTTTCTAACCCAGTCTTGTTTCATCTCTCTAGTAACTAACTAACCCAGTCTGGTTTCTAACCCAGTCTTGTTTCATCTCTCTAGTAACTAACTAACCCAGTCTGGTTTCATCTCTCTAGTAACTAACTAACCCAGTCTTGTTTCATCTCTCTAGTAACTAACTAACCCAGTCTGGTTTCTAACCCAGTCTTGTTTCATCTCTCTAGTAACTAACTAACCCGGTCTGGTTTCTAACCCAGTCTTGTTTCATCTCTCTAGTAACTAACTAACCCAGTCTGGTTTCTAACCCAGTCTTGTTTCATCTCTCTAGTAACTAACTAACCCAGTCTGGTTTCTAACCCAGTCTTGTTTCATCTCTCTAACTAACTAACCCTCTGGTTTCATCTGGTTTCTAACCCAGTCTTGTTTCATCTCTCTAGTAACTAACTAACCCAGTCTTGTTTCATCTCTCTAGTAACTAACTAACCCAGTCTGGTTTCATCTCTCTAGTAACTAACTAACCCAGTCTTGTTTCTACAGAAGAGGAGTTGAGTTGGAGAATTTGTTTTTCATCCACCTTTCCACCTTTAATTAAAAACAGATATTAAACTCTGATTTGAATGAGAAGTGTGGATTGTAATGATGAACAGTATGAATGTGAGAGTGGGATAGATGTAACATCTGGTGTCTTTCTGCTCTGCCAGGCTATTCTGAAGAAGAGGGACAACGTCCAGGCAGAATATGAGGCCAAACTGGAAGCTGCTGCGCTCCGGAAAGAAGAGAGACCAACAGCCAAGGTTAGTCTAGTCAAAACTCAATGGGCCTTTGCCAAAAGTAGTGCACTATATAGGGGAATAGGGTGCCATTTTGAGATCCATAGGAGCCTACAGCAATGTCTCTAAACCAGTTACTCGAACACAGACAAGCTTCAACTTAGACAGCTTAGTTTAATAGCAGGTCATAAAACGAATAAGTACACATTTTCTGTGTCTGGTTGGATGAATCAGTTTTCCTCATACCTACAGTAGCTATGAAGAATGTGCATTCCTGAGCAGGCAAGCAACAAGTGCAGTTGACAGTGGTAATGATCCAGTGCTAATTCTGTACTAAGTCAATGCTAATGCTAATGATCTAGGCTTGAACTCAGTCAATGCTAATGCTAATGATCTAGGCTTGCAGTAAGTCAATGCTAATGCTAATGATCTAGGCTTGCACTAAGTCAATGCTAATGCTAATGATCAAGGCTTGCACTAAATCAGAGGCTAATGCTAATGATCAAGGCTTGCGCTAAGTCAATGCTAATGCTAATGATCGAGGCTTGCACTAAGTCAATGCTAATGATCTAGGCTTGCTTGCACAAAGTCAATGCTAATGCTAAAGATCTAGGCTTTTCCCCAACCATTCCTTTAGCCCTTTTTAGCGTAGTGCTATGCCCATTGAAGCAGACTCCAAGCAGAGCCACATGTCCATAAAGCCTTGCTTCGAGCGCTGCGGTATGTGTCCCTAGCAGTTTACCCATAGTGCATTGCTTCGAGCGCTGCGGTATGTGTCCCTAGCAGTTTACCCATAGTGCCTTACTTCGAGCGCTGCGGTATGTGTCCCTAGCAGTTTACCCATAGTGCCTTGCTTCGAGCGCTACTAAGTATGTGTCCCTAGCAGTTTACCCATAGTGCCTTGCTTCGAGCGCTACGGTATGTGTCCCTAGCAGTTTACCCATAGTGCCTTGCTTCGAGCGCTACGGTATGTGTCCCTAGCAGTTTACCCATAGTGCCTTGCTTTGAGCGCTACGGTATGTGTCCCTAGCAGTTTACCCATAGTGCCTTGCTTCGAGCGCTATGTGTCCCTAGCAGTTAACCATACTCCCATGCTTATTTCTGTTTGTTCTGTTCCCTGTCCTCTCCACAGCAGGTACTTAGTTCTGTTCCCTGTCCCCTCTCTACAGCAGGTGCTTAGTTCTGTCCCCTCTCTACAGCAGGTACTTAGTTCTGTTCCCTGTCCCCTCTCTACTGCAGGTGCTTAGTTCTGTCCCCTCTCTACAGCAGGTGCTTAGTTCTGTCCCCTCTCTACAGCAGGTGCTTAGTTCTGTCCCCTCTCCACAGCAGGTGCTTAGTTCTGTCCCCTCTCTACAGCAGGTACTTAGTTCTGTTCCCTGTCCTCTCTACAGCAGGTGCTTAGTTCTGTCCCCTGTCCTCTCTACAGCAGGTACTTAGTTCTGTCCCCTCTCTACAGCAGGTACTTAGTTCTGTTCCCTGTCCCCTCTCTACTGCAGGTGCTTAGTTCTGTCCCCTCTCTACAGCAGGTACTTAGTTCTGTCCCCTGTCCTCTCTACTGCAGGTGCTTAGTTATGTCCCCTCTCTACAGCAGGTGCTTAGTTCTGTCCCCTGTCCTCTCTAGTGCAGGTGCTTAGTTCTGTCCCCTCTCTACAACAGGTGCCTACAGACGTGGAGAAGTGCCAGGACAGAGTGGAGTGTTTTAACGCTGACCTGAAGTCAGACTGGGACCAGTGGCAGAACAACAAGACACAAGACTTCAGACAGTTACTCACTGGCATGGCAGACCACAACATCCAGTACTATGAGAAGGTAACAGCAGGAGACTACAACAGACTCCTGGCTCATGTTATCATATGTCCATTTAATACAGGTAGTAGTACAGGGTGCAAAGCGAAACGTTTCTTATTGATCCAATGTATTTTCTGTAATATCATCAAAATCAATTCATCATATTAGGTTTTTAGGCTTATTACGTCATTTTTACCTGTCTATTATTTAAAAAAAAATGTTTTTTAAGTATAACTAATTTTCCTAAAGCATAATTTGATAACGATACTGTTGCTGCTTCCTGTTTGGGTGTTTTTTTAATGTCCAAATTCATAATCAGTATGTTGAAATAAGTTCTATGTCTTGGTCTTCAACATACAGTATCACAAACACGTGTCGCACTTGTGATGATTATACTGTATTTAGCTGAATTAGTACCTGAGAAACATCAACATTTACCAAGTGGACACTCCTAAACTGGTATTGAATAGCTTGTTCTACTGTCATCAATAGTGTGCGCAAATTAATCCCTCACGTTAAATACAAAATATATTGACGTTGTATAGAAATCATTGAATATTATAGTAAATATAGAAATTGGACTGGCACCAATGTACTCTTTGCTCTGTTCTAAAAGACAAAACACAAGGAACTAACTAACTAAACTATATGACATATACCTGTTGATACCACTGCTGGCTTGCTTCTGAAGCTAAGTCCTAGTCAGTCCCTGGATGGGAGACCAGATGCTGCTGGCTTGCTTCTGAAGCTAAGCAGGGTGGGTCCTGGTCAGTCCCTGGATGGGAGACCAGATGCTACTGGAAGTGGTGTTTGATGGCTCGTAGGAGGCACTCTTTCCTCTGGTGTAAAAAAATATCCCAATGCCCCAGGGCAGTGATTGGGGACACTGCCCTGTGTAGGGTGCCGTCTTTCGAATGGGATGTTAAACGGGTGCCCTGACTCTCTGAGGTCATTAAAGATCCCATGACTCTTATCGTAAGACTAGGGGTGTTAGCCCCGGTGTCCTGACTCTCTGTCGTTGTTAAAGATCCCATGGCACTTATCGTAAGACTAGGGGTGTTAACCCCGGTGCCCTGGCTAAATTCCCAATCTGGCCATCAAACCATCACGGTCACCTAATAATCCCCAGTTTACAATTGGCTCATTCATCTCCCTCCTCTCCCCTGTAACTATTCCCCAGGTTGTTTCTGCAAATGAGAATGTGTTCTCAGTCAAATTAACTGGTACAATAACAGATAAATAAAATAAAAAATAGATGATAAGATGTAGTAGCTCCTTGAGCCACCGTGTTTATGGTAGATGACCGATTTGAGAATGAAACGCAACACTTTGCCAAAGCACAGCCCCCACACCACTAGAGGGATATCTTTAACCACCAACCATCCTGAGACAAGGCCAAGTATAGCCCACAAAGATCTCCCCCACGTCACAACCCAAGGGGGGCGCCAACCCGGACAGAAAGATCACGTCAGTGACTCAACCCACTCAAGTGACGCACCCCTCCTAGGGACGGCATGGAAGAGCACCAGTAAGCCAGTTACTCAGCCCCTGTAATAGGGTTAGAGGCAGAGAATCCCAGTGGAGAGAGGGGAACCGGCCAGCAGAGACAGCAAGGGCAGTTCATTGCTCCAGTGCCTTTCGGTTCACCTTCACACTCCTGGGCCAGACTACACTCAATCATATGACCAATACAGCATAGCGGCAGGGTAGCCTAGTGGTTAGAGCATTGGACTAGTAACCGGAAGGTTGCAAGTTCAAATCCCCGAGCTGACAAGGAACAAATCTGTTGTTCTGCCCCTGAACAGGCAGTTAACCCACTGTTCCTCGGCCGTCATTGAAAATAAGAATTTGTTCTTAACTGACTTGCCTAGTTAAATAAAGGTAAAATAAAAAAAATGAAATATTAACATCTTGTTAATCTACCCATCGTGTCTGATTTAAAAAATGCTTTACAGCGAAAGCACCGCATGATTATGTTAGGTCACTGCCAAATCGAAAAAACAGCCAAAGATAGGAGTCACAAAAAGCAGAAATATAGATAAAATTAATCGCTAACCTTTGATGATCTTCATCAGATGACACTCATAGGACATCATGTTACACAATGCATGTCTGTTTTGTTCGATAATGTGCATATTTATATTCAAAAATCTCTGTTTATATTGGCGCCTTATGTGCAGTAATGTTTTGATTGCAAAACATCTGGTGATTTTTGCAGAAATACTCATAATAAACATTGATAAAAGATACAACTGTTATTCAAAGAATTAAAGATAACGGGATCTATATGACGAAACAACAGAAATCTCATAATTAACATTCCTTAAACATACATGTATTTCATACCGTTTTAAAGGTAATCTTGTTGTTAATCCCACCACAGTGTCCAATTTCAAATAGGCTTTACAGCGAAAGCACCACAAACGATTATGTTCGGTCACCACCAAGCCACAGAAAAACACAGCCATTTTTCCAGCCAAAGAGAGGAGTCACAAAAAGCACAAATAGAGATATAATGAATCACTAACCTTTGATGATCTTCATCAGATGACACTCATAGGACTTCATGTTACACAATACATGTGTGTTTTGTTTGATACATTTATATAAAAAAAATCTGAGTTTACATTGGCACATTACTTTCACTAGTTCCAAAAACATCCAGTGATTTTGCAAAGCCACATCATTCAACAGAAATACAAGTTATACAGATGGAATTATAGATATACCTCTCCTTAATGCAACCGCTGTGTCAGATAAAAAAATAAATTAAAAATAACTTTATGGAAAAAGCATAATCTGAGAACGGCGCTCAGAACCCAAAACACCCAGAGGAATATCCGCCATTTTGGAGTCAACAGAGTTCGAAACAACAACATAAATATTCACTTACCTTTGATGATCTTCATCAGAAGGCATTCCCAGGAATCCCAGTTTGACAATAAATGATTAATTTGTTCCATAAAGTTCCATCGTTTATGTCCAAATAGCCACTTGTTGTTAGCATGTTCAGCCCAGTAATCCATCTTCATGAGGCACAGGCACTTCATCCAGACAAAACTCGAAAAGTTCCATTACATTCCTTTAGAAACATGTCAAACGATGTATGGAATCAATCTTTAGGATGTTTTTAACATAAAACATCAATAATGTTCCAACCGGAGAATTCCTTCAGAAAAGTTCTGGAACTCTGTCGGGAGCGCGCATCATGAGACCAAGACTCTCTGCCAGACCACTGACTCAAAGAGGTCTCATGAGCCCCTCCTTTATAGTAGAATCTTCACTCAAGTTTCTAAAGACGGTTGACATCTAGTGGAAGCCGTAGGAAGTGCAACTTTATCCATATCTCAATGTGTATTCGGTAGGCCAAGCTTTGAAAAACTACAAACCTCAATGTCCCACTTCCTGTTTGGATTTCTTCTCAGGTTTTTGCCTGCCATATGAGTTCTGTTATAATCACAGACATGATTCAAACAGTTTTAGAAACTTCAGAGTGTTTTCTATCCAATACTAATAATAATATACATATATTAGCATCTGGGACAGAGTAGGAGGCAGTTCACTCTGGACACGCTATTCATCCAAAAGTGAAAATGCTGCCCCCTATCCCAAAAAGGTTAATCACGTAACTGTAATGAACGAGGAAGTTGGGGCACCAAGGAAAATATTCAGATTTCTAATTTAAGTTATAATTTTCCTAATATAACTTTTCAGATATTTTAATATTTGATCAATTAGTCTTCTGATTAATAGGTAGTTTAATCACGTAATAATAATTACAGTTATTACAATTATTTGATAAATAGGTCTTCAGTTTTAATGATGCCAAAGACACGACAGTCTCCACCTGTATTTGATTTGATTTGAACGTTCTCAGTCCCTACTAGTGTTTCAGTGCAGCAGGCTGAACGTTCTCCGTCCCTACGAGGCTGAACGTTCTCCGTCCCTAGGAGGCTGAACGTTCTCTGTCCCTACTAGTGTTTCAGTGCAGCAGGCTGAACGTTCTCCGTCCCTACTAGTGTTTCAGTGCAGCAGGCTGAACGTTCTCCGTCCCTACTAGTGTTTCAGTGCAGCAGGCTGAACGTTATCCGTCCCTACTAGTGTTTCAGTGCAGCAGGCTGAACGTTCTCAGTCCCTACTAGTGTTTCAGTGCAGCAGGCTGAACGTTATCCGTCCCTACGAGTGTTTCAGTGCAGCAGGCTGAACTAGTGTTTCAGTGCAGCAGGCTGAACGTTCTCAGTCCCTACTAGTGTTTCAGTGCAGCAGGCTGAACGTTATCCGTCCCTAGGAGGCTGAACGTTCTCAGTCCCTACTAGTGTTTCAGTGCAGCAGGCTGAACGTTCTCCGTCCCTACGAGGCTGAACGTTCTCCGTCCCTAGGAGGCTGAACGTTCTCCGTCCCTACTAGTGTTTCAGTGCAGCAGGCTGAACGTTCTCCGTCCTCCCAGTGCAGCAGGCTGAACGTTCTCCGTCCCTACGAGGCTGAACGTTCTCTGTCCCTACTAGTGTTTCAGTGCAGCAGGCTGAACGTTCTCCATCCCTACTAGTGTTTCAGTGCAGCAGGCTGAACGTTCTCCGTCCCTACTAGTGTTTTCTTGCAGCAGGCTGAACGTTCTCCATCCCTACTAGTGTTTCAGTGCAGCAGGCTGAACGAAACTAGTTTCCATCCAGTGCAGCAGGCTGAACCTCCATCCCTACTAGTGTTTCTGCAGCAGGTTGAACGTTCCATCCGTTTCCCATTGCAGAGGCTGACGTTCTCCGTCCCTACGTTCTCCGTTCTCCGTCTACGAGGCTGAACGTTCTCCGTCCCTACGAGGCTGAACGTTCTCCGTCCCTACGAGGTGAACGTTCCGTCCCTCAGTGCAGCAGGCTGAACGTTCTCCATCCCTACTAGGTGTTTCTCCGTCCCAGAGGCTGAACGTTCTCCATCCCTACTAGTGTTTCCCTACGAGGCTGAACGTTCTCCGTCCCTACGAGGCTGAACGTTCTCCGTCCCTACTAGTGTTTCATTGCAGCAGGCTGAACGTTCTCCATCCCTACTAGTGTTTCAGTGCAGCAGGCTGAACGTTCTCCGTCCCTACGAGGCTGAACGTTCTCCGTCCCTACGAGGCTGAACGTTCTCCGTCCCTACGAGGCTGAACGTTCTCCGTCCCTACGAGGCTGAACGTTCTCCGTCCCTACGAGGCTGAACGTTCTCCGTCCCTACGAGGCTGAACGTTCTCCGTCCCTACGAGGCTGAACGTTCTCCGTCCCTACGAGGCTGAACGTTCTCCGTCCCTACGAGGCTGAACGTTCTCCGTCCCTACGAGGCTGAACGTTCTCCGTCCCCCTGCACGCAGGCTGAACGTTCTCCGTCCCTACGAGGCTGAAAGGCTGAACGTTCTCCGTCCTACGAGGCTGAACGTTCTCCGTCCCTAACTAAGTATTTACAGAGGCTGACGTTCTCCATTGAAACTAGTGTTTGCAGTAGGCTGAATGTTCTCCTCCCTACGAGGCTGAACGTTCTCCGTCCCTACGAGGCTGAACGTTTCAGTTCTCCGTCCCTACGAGGCTGAGGCTGAACGTTCTCCGTCCCTACGACTAGTGTTTCGAGGCTGAAGTGTGCAGGCAGGCTGAACGTTCTCTGTCCCTACGAGGCTGAACGTTCTCCGTCCCTACTAGTGTTTCATTCCGTCCCTACAGCAGGCTGAACGTTCTCCGTCCCTACGAGGCTGAACGTTCTCCGTCCCTACTAGTGTTTCTGTGCAGCAGGCTGAACGTTCTCTGTCCCTACGAGGCTGAACGTTCTCCGTCCCTACTAGTGTTTCATTGCAGCAGGCTGAACGTTCTCCGTCCCTACTAGTGTTTCATTGCAGCAGGCTGAACGTTCTCCGTCCCAACTAGTGTTTCATTGCAGCAGGCTGAACGTTCTCCATCCCTACGAGGCTGAACGTTCTCCGTCCCTGCTCGTGTTTCATTGCAGCTGATCCTGGTTGAATAAACAAAGGATAAACAAACAGTAACACATTCTAACTAAATATATTAAAGCCCGTTGGTGACTTGTGACATTGAAACTAACAGGGCCTGGGCCAACAGGAAGTAGGAATGGGCTGTAGAGGAACTAAGAATGACTTTAGAAACCTTTTCATCTCATGTCTTTTGATGCATTCAGTGTCATTCTGGTGCCTACTGTCTGTGTGTTTCAGTGTGGTAACACGACCATCTCTCTGTGTGTTTCAGTGTGTTAACACGACCATCTCTCTGTGTGTTTCAGTGTGGTTAACACGACCATCTCTCTGTGTGTTTCAGTGTGGTAACACGACCATCTCTCTGTGTGTTTCAGTGTGGTAACACGACCATCTCTCTGTGTGTTTCAGTGTGGTAACACGACCATCTCTCTGTGTGTTTCAGTGTGGTAACACGACCATCTCTCTGTGTGTTTCAGTGTGTAACACGACCATCTCTCTGTGTGTTTCAGTGTGGTAACACGACCATCTCTCTGTGTGTTTCAGTGTGGTAACACGACCATCTCTCTGTGTGTTTCAGTGTGGTAACACGACCATCTCTCTGTGTGTTTCAGTGTGGTAACACGACCATCTCTCTGTGTGTTTCAGTGTGGTAACGCGACCATCTCTCTGTGTGTTTCAGTGTGGTAACGCGACCATCTCTCTGTGTGTTTCAGTGTGGTAACGCGACCATCTCTCTGTGTGTTTCAGTGTGTTAACGCGACCATCTCTCTGTGTGTTTCAGTGTGGTAACGCGACCATCTCTTTGTGTGTTTCAGTGTGGTAACGCGACCATCTCTCTGTGTGTTTCAGTGTGTTAACGCGACCATCTCTCTGTGTGTTTCAGTGTGTTTCAGTGTGTTAACGCGACCATCTCTCTGTGTGTTTCAGTGTGGTAACGCGACCATCTCTCTGTGTGTTTCAGTGTGGTAACGCGACCATCTCTCTGTGTGTTTCAGACCATCTCTCTGTGTGTTTCAGTGTGGTAACGCGACCATCTCTCTGTGTGTGTTTCAGTGTTTCAGTGGTGACCATCTCTCTGTGTGTTTCAGTGTGGTAACGCGACCATCTCTCTGTGTGTTTGTGTGTGGTAACGCCACCATCTCTCTGTGTGTTTCAGTGTGTTACCATCTCTCTGTGTGTTTCGCCACCATCTCTCTGTGTGTTTGTGTGGTTAACGCGACCATCTCTCTGTGTGTTTCAGTGTGGTAACGCCACCATCTCTCTGTGTGTTTCAGTGTGGTAACGCCACCATCTCTCTGTGTGTTTCAGTGTGGTAACGCCACCATCTCTCTGTGTGTTTCAGTGTGGTAACGCCACCATCTCTGTGTGTTTCAGTGTGGTAACGCCACCATCTCTCTGTGTGTTTCAGTGTGGTAACGCGACCATCTCTCTGTGTGTTTCAGTGTGGTAACGCCACCATCTCTCTGTGTGTTTCAGTGTGGTAACACCACCATCTCTCTGTGTGTTTCAGTGTGGTAACGCGACCATCTCTCTGTGTGTTTCAGTGTGGTAACGCGACCATCTATCTGTGTGTTTCAGTGTGGTAACGCGACCATCTATCTGTGTGTTTCAGTGTGGTAACGCGACCATCTCTCTGTGTGTTAACGCGACCATCTCTCTGTGTGTTTCAGTGTGTTAACGCGACCATCTCTCTGTGTGTTTCAGTGTGGTAACGCGACCATCTCTCTGTGTGTTTCAGTGTGGTAACGCGACCATCTCTCTGTGTGTTTCAGTGTGGTAACGCGACCATCTCTCTGTGTGTTTCAGTGTGGTAACGTGACCATCTCTCTGTGTGTTTCAGTGTGGTAACGCGACCATCTCTCTGTGTGTTTCTTTGTGGTAACGCGACCATCTCTCTGTGTGTTTCAGTGTGGTAACGCGACCATCTGTCTGTGTGTTTCAGTGTGGTAACGCGACCATCTCTGTGTGCCACCATTTCTGTGTGTGGTAACGCCACCATCTCTCTGTCTGTGTGTTTCTCTCTGTGTGTTTGTGTAACGCGACCATCTCTCTGTGTGTTTCAGTGTGGTAACGCCACCATCTCTCTGTGTGTTTGTGTGGTAACGCGACCATCTCTCTGTGTGTTTGTGTGGTAACGCCACCATCTCTCTGTGTGTTAGTGTGGTAACGCCACCATCTCTCTGTGTGTTTCAGTGTGGTAACGCCACCATCTCTCTGTGTGTTTCAGTGTGGTAACGCCACCATCTCTCTGTGTGTTTCAGTGTGGTAACGCCACCATCTCTCTGTGTTTCAGTTTCAGTGTGTTTCAGTGTGGTAACGCCACCATCTCTCTGTGTGTTTCAGTGTGGTAACGCCACCATCTCTCTGTGTGTTTCAGTGTGGTAACGCCACCATCTCTCTGTGTGTTTCAGTGTGGTAACGCGACCATCTCTCTGTGTGTTTCAGTGTGGTAACGCGACCATCTCTCATCATCTCTGTGTGTTTCAGTGTGGTAACGCACCATCTCTCTGTGTGTTTCAGTGTGGTAACGCCACCACCATCTCTCTGTGTGTTTCAGTGTGGTAACGCGACCATCTCTCTGTGTGTTTCAGTGTGGTAACGCCACCATCTCTCTGTGTGTTTCAGTGTGGTAATGCCACCATCTCTGTGTGTTTCAGTGTGGTAACGCCACCATCTCTCCATCATCTCTGTGTGTTTCAGTGTGGTAACGCCACCATCTCTCTGTGTGTTTCAGTGTGGTAACGCCACCATCTCTCTGTGTGTTTCAGTGTGGTAACGCCACCATCTGTGTTTCTGTGTGCCACCATCTCTCTGTGTTTCAGTGTGGTAACGCCACCATCTCTCTGTGTGTTTCAGTGTGGTAACGCCACCATCTCTCTGTGTGTTTCAGTGTGTAACGCCACCATCTCTCTGTGGTAACGCCACCATCTCTCTGTGTGTTTCAGTGTGGTAACGCCACCATCTCTCTGTGTGTTTCAGTGTGGTAACGCCACCATCTCTCTGTGTGTTTCAGTGTGGTAACGCGACCATCTCTCTGTGTGTTTCAGTGTGGTACCATCTCTCTGTGTGTTTCAGTGTGGTAACCATCCATCTCTCTGTGTTTCAGTGTGGTAACGCCACCATCTCTCTGTTTGTGTTAACGCCACCATCTCTCTGTGTGTTTGTGGTAACGCCACCATCTCTCTGTGTGTTTCAGTGTGGTAACGCCACCATCTCTCTGTGTGTTTCAGTGTGGTAACGCCACCATCTCTCTGTGTGTTTCAGTGTGGTAACGCCACCATCTCTCTGTGTGTTTCAGTGTGGTAACGCCACCATCTCTCTGTGTGTTTCAGTGTGGTAACGCGACCATCTCTCTGTGTGTTTCAGTGTGGTAACGCCACCATCTCTCTGTGTGTTTCAGTGTGGTAACGCGACCATCTCTCTGTGTGTTTCAGTGTGGTAACGCCACCATCTCTCTGTGTGTTTCAGTGTGGTAACGCCACCATCTCTCTGTGTGTTTCAGTGTGGTAACGCCACCATCTCTGTGTGTTTCTGTGTGACCATCTCTCTGTGTGTTTTGTGTGTGGTAACGCCACCATCTCTGTGTTTCTGTGCCACCATCTCTCTGTGTTTTGTGTGGTAACGCCACCATCTCTCTGTGTGTTTGTGTGGTAACGCCACCATCTCTCTGTGTGTTTCAGTGTGGTAACGCGACCATCTCTCTGTGTGTTTCAGTGTGGTAACGCCACCATCTCTCTGTGTGTTTCAGTGTGGTAACGCCACCATCTCTCTGTGTGTTTCAGTGTGGTAACGCCACCATCTCTCTGTGTGTTTCAGTGTGGTAACGCCACCATCTCTCTGTGTTTCAGTGTGGTAACGCCACCATCTCTCTGTGTTTCAGTGTGGTAACGCCACCATCTCTCTGTGTGTTTGTGTGGTAACGCGACCATCTCTCTGTGTGTTTGTGTGGTAACGCGACCATCTCTCTGTGTGTTTCAGTGTGGTAACGCCACCATCTCTCTGTGTGTTTCAGTGCCTTGCAGCGTGGGAGTCTGTCATTCCAGTATTACAGGACAAGCAGCCACAGGAGACAGAAACAGACTGACACGGCCAGCTGAACATTGGAAAGTGGACTTAACATCTCAAACACTTCTCTACCCGAGTGACCAGTGTCACACACAGACACAGATGCTCTCGACGGGACCAAGGAAATGGGCTTTTGGGTCGACAGACTGAAGTCCTTTTAGTTTTGGTGTTTCTATTTGTGAAACCCAGTCAGTCGGAACGTCCCATCCTGCCTGCTGGGCATTGTCTCACGTCAGGTAGCGCAACGGCCGCCTGCACTGATCTGTCGGATAACTTGCAAACACTCATGGGATAGCTAAAAAGAAGTTTGGCCGCAATATGCTGTGCTAACATTCGGAATGTTACCAAGGTGACATCGTCTGCTAAAAGTCTCTACATCATCTAAAAGAGTCCGAGTTAATCTGACCAGAAATATCACCCTGGAGTCAGATTTAATCTGACCAGAAATATCACCCTGGAGTCCGAGTTAATCTGACCAGAAATATCACCCTGGAGTCCGAGTTAATCTGACCAGAAATATCACCCTGGAGTCCGAGTTAATCTGACCAGAAATATCAACCTGGAGTCAGATTTAATCTGACCAGAAATATCAACCTGGAGTCCGAGTTAATCTGACCAAAAATATCAACCTGAAGCTAATAAATCTTCACTACCTAATTCTACATTTAACGAAGGTGTTATGTGGTTGGAAGAATCAGTATTTATGAAATTCGTAATGAACACTAAAATTAGCTAGCTAACACGTCAGCTCCAGTAGCTAGTGTTTGCTTGCTGGCTGAACCAGTCTCAAATCAATCCATAATGAAAGGCAGGGATGCTAACAATGCGAGTCCACACACACTCAATGCTGAATAATCCTAGTAAATTCTAGCTAATGCACCAATTCGTTTTCATGTTCTGCTGTGATTTAGTGTGCCGAGTTCTACAGCACAGCTGAATGTAGCAAGGCACATTGCCAGCTGTCGGAGTCAGAAACCTGCTGATTTCTGAGAACAGTCCCAGAACTTTGGTGCCTTACAAGCTGGCAAACTATCTACTGTATTGCCATTCAAACAAGCCCTGCACTAGGCTGCTAACTGGAGTTTACTCAAGCCCTGCACTAGGCTGCTAACTGGAGTTTACTCAAGCCCTGCACCAGGCTGCTAACTGGAGTTTACTCAAGCCCTGCACCAGGCTGCTAACTGGAGTTTACTCAAGCCCTGCACCAGGCTGCTAACTGGAGTTTACTCAAGCCCTGCACTAGGCTGCTAACTGGAGTTTACTCAAGCCCTGCACAAGGCTGCTAACTGGAGTTTACTCAAGCCCTGCACTAGGCTGCTAACTGGAGTTTACTCAAGCCCTGCACTAGGCTGCTAACTGGAGTTTACTCAAGCCCTGCACCAGGCTGCTAACTGGGTTTACTCAAGCCCTGCACCAGGCTGCTAACTGGAGTTTACTCAAGCCCTGCACTAGGCTGCTAACTGGAGTTTACTCAAGCCCTGCACTAGGCTGCTAACTGGAGTTTACTCAAGCCCTGCACTAGGCTGCTAACTGGAGTTTACTCAAGCCCTGCACCAGGCTGCTAACTGGAGTTTACTCAAGCCCTGCACTAGGCTGCTAACTGGAGTTTACTCAAGCCCTGCACCAGGCTGCTAACTGGAGTTTACTCAAGTGATTGAGCATGGTTTCCGTAGTATCCAGTGTGTCATAGCTACAGAGAGAGAGTTATTTTCAGAAATAGGAACTAGAATGAGGCAGAAGAGCAAAATGTAGATTATTAGAGATGTGTTCCACATCTTACGTGACAGATCGGTTGTGGGATGAGCCCCCCGTAGGAGGGTCGCTATCTGACGTGAGACAATGGCCTGCTGGAAAGAGCCATGGAGCAGACTGGATGGTTCTCTCTCTCTACCTCTCTCACTCACTCCCTCTCCCTCTACTCTGTCTCTCACTCACTCTCTCTCCCTCTACTCTCTCTACTCTGTTTCTCACTCACTCTCTCCCTCTCCCTCTACTCTTTCTACTCTGTCTCTCTCTCCACTCTCTCTCTCTCTCTCTCTCTCTCTCTCTCTCTCTCTACTCTCTGTCTCTCTCTCTACTCTCTCTCTCTCACTCTCTCTACTCTGTCTCTCTCTACTCTCTCTCTCACTCTCCCTCTACTCTCTCTACTCTCTCTCTACTCTGTCTCTCTACTCTGTCTCTCTCACTCTCTCTCTCTCACTCCCCCTCTACTCTCTCTATTCTGTCTCTCCTCTCTCTACTCTCTCTCTCTCGCACTCTCTCTACACTATCTACTCTCTCTACTCTCTCTCTCTCTCCCTCTACTCTCTCTACTCTGTCTCTCTCTACTCTCTCTCCACTCTGTCTCTACTCTGTGTCTCTCTCTCTACCTCTCTCTCACTCACTCTCTCTCACTCTACCTCTACTCTCTTTACTCTCTCTCTACTCTGTCTGTCTCTCTCTCTACTCTCTCCCTCTTTCTCTCCCTCTTTCTCTACCTCTCACTCACTCACTCTCTCTCCCTCTCCCTCTACTCTCTCTACTCTCTCTCACTCACTCTCTCTCCCTCTACTCTCTCTACTCTGTTTCTCACTCACTCTCTCTCCCTCTCCCTCTACTCTTTCTACTCTCTCTCTCTACTCTCTCTCCACTCTCTCGCTCTCTCTCTCTCTCTCACTCTCTCTCACTCTCTCTCTACTCTGTCTCTCTCTCTACTCTGTCTCTCTCTACTCTCTCTCTCTCTACCTCTCTCACTGTCTCTCTCTCTCCTCTCTCTCACTCTCTCTCACTCTCCCTCTACACTCTCTCTACTCTCTCTACTCTCTCTACTCTCTCTACTCTCTCTCTCTCTCTCTCTCTCCCTCTACTCTGTCTCTCTCTCTACTGTCTCTCTCTACTGTCTCTCTCTACTCTCTCTCTCTACTCTCTCTCTCTACTCTCTCTCTCTACTCTCTCTCTCTCTACTATCAATTCAATTCAATTCAAGGGGCTTTATTGGCATGTGAAACATGTGTTAACATTGCCAAAGCAAATCTCTCTCTACTCTCTCTCTACTCTCTCTCTCTACTCTGTCCCTCTCTACTCTCTCCCTACTCTCTCTCTCTCTACTCTATCTCTCTCTACTCTCTCTCTCTACTCTGTCTCTCTCTCTCTCTACCTCTCTCTCGCTCACTCTCTCTCTACCTCTCTCTCTCTCTCACTCTCCCTCTACTCTCTCTGTCTCTCTCTCTACTCTCTACTGTCTCTCTCTCTACTCTCTACTGTCTCTCTCTACTTTCTCTCTACTCTCTCTCTCTACTCTGTCTCTCTCTACTCTCTCTCTTCTGTCTCTACTCTGTCTCTCTCTCTCTCTCTCTCTACCTCTCTCTACTCTCTCTACTCTGTCTCTCTGTCTCTCTCTCACTCTCTCACTCTCTCTCTCACTCTACACTCTCTCTACTCTCTCTACTATCTCTACTCTCTCTCTACTCCCTCTCACTCTCCCTCTACTCTCTCTACTCTCTCTACTCTCTCTCTCTACTCTCTCTCTCACTCCCCCTCTACTCCCCCTCTACTCTCTCTCTATTCTGTCTCTCTACTCTCTCTCTCTCGCTCTCTCTACACTCTCTCTACTCTGTCCCTCTCTACTCTCTCCCTACTCTCTCTCTCTCTACTCTATCTCTCTCTACTCTCTCTCTCTACTCTGTCTCTCTCTCTCTCTACTCTCTCTCTCTCACTCTCACTCTCTCTCTCTCTCTCTCACTCTCCCTCTACTCTCTCTGTCTCTCTCTCTACTCTCTACTGTCTCTCTCTCTACTCTCTACTGTCTCTCTCTACTTTCTCTCTACTCTGTCTCTCTCTACTCTGTCTCTCTCTACTCTGTCTCTCTCTACTCTCTCTCTACTCTGTCTCTCTCTACTCTCTCCCTACTCTCTCTCTCTACTCTGTCTCTCTCTACTCTCTCTCTTCTGTCTCTACTCTGTCTCTCTCTCTCTCTCTCTCTCTCTCTCTCTCTTTACCTCTCTCTACTCTCTCTCTGTCTCTCTCTCTCTCTCTCTCTCTCTCTCTCACTCTCTCTCTCTCTCTCACTCTACACTCTCTCTACTCTCTCTACTATCTCTACTCTCTCTCTACTCCCTCTCACTCTCCCTCTACTCTCTCTACTCTCTCTCTCTACTCTCTCTCTCTCACTCCCCCTCTACTCCCCCTCTACTCTCTCTCTATTCTGTCTCTCTACTCTCTCTCTCTCGCTCTCTCTCTACACTCTCTCTACTCTGTCTCTCTCTACTCTCTCTCTCTCTCTACTCTCTCTCTACTGTCTCTCTCTACTGTCTCTCTCTACTCTCTCTCTCTCTCTACTCTGTCTCTCTCTACTCTGTCTCTCTCTACTCTGTCTCTCTCTACTCTGTCTCTCTACTCTCTCCCTACTCTCTCCCTCTACTCTCTCTACTCTCTCTCTCTACTCTGTCTCTACTGTCTCTCTCTCTCTCTACCTCTACTCTCTCTACTCTGTCTCTCTCTCTCTCCCTCTCTCACTGTCTCTCTCTCCCTCTCTCACTGTCTCTCTCTCACTCTCTCTCACTCTCGCTCTCCCTCTACACTCTCTCTACTCTCTCTACTCTCTCTCTACTCTCTCTCTCACTCTCCCTCTACTCTCTCTCTACTCTCTCTCTACTCTCTCTCTCTCACTCTCTCTCTCTTACTCCCCCTCTACTCCCCCTCTACTCTCTCTCTATTCTGTCTCTCCTCTCTCTACTCTCTCTCTCGCTCTCTCTCTACACTCTCTACTCTCTCTCTACTCTGTCTCTCTCTACCTCTCTCTCTCTCCCTCTACTCTCCCTCTACTCTCTCTCCTCTGTCTCTCTCTCTCTCTCTACTCTCTCTCTCTCTCTACTCTCTCTACTCTCCCTCTACTCTCCCTCTCTCTCTCACTCTCTCTCTCTACTCTCTCTCTACTCTCTCTCTACTCTCTCTCTACTCTCTCTCTACTCTCTCTCTACTCTCTCTCTACTCTCTCTCTACTCTCTCTACTCTCTCTCTCTCTCTACTCTCTCTACTCTGTCTCTCTCTACTCTCTCTCTACTCTCTCTCTCTACTCTCCCTCTACACTCTCTCTCTCTACCCTCTCTCACTCCCCCTCTACTCTCTCTCTATTCTGTCTCTCCTCTCTCTACTCTCTCTCTCGCTCTCTCTCTCTACTCTCTCTACTCTCTCTCTACTCTGTCTCTACTCTCTCTCTCCCTCTCTCTCTCACTCTCTCTCACTCTCCCTCTACACTCTCTCTACTCTCTCTACTTTCTCTACTCTCTCTCTCTCTCTCTACTCTCCCTCTACTATCTCTCTCTCTCACTCTCCCTCACTCCCCCTCTACTCCCCCTCTACTCTCTCTCTATTCTGTCTCTCCTCTCTCTACTCTCGATCTCTCTCTACTCTCTCTCTACTCTGTCTGTCTGGAATCCCTGTTCTGTACCTTGTTGCACACCAAAATAGCCTGGGTTGTATTCACTAGAAACCAAACAGAAGAAAACAGACTACCTGAACTTGTCCAAAAAAGAAACTCATTTTTGTTGCTGAACGCTTTCCGTATGTTTAACGTTTTGCTACGTTGTGCACTAATGAACACGACCCTGATACCGTAGACAGGCTGTCCAATAGAAGCGTTCTGTCCCACAGACCAGCCAAAGGATTAGCGAATGTAGAGACCAAACTAATATTAGGGTGTCCAAAACACCCTTTGGTGATGAAGTTTCACTTTCTCATGTTTTATAACACATTTTACCGAGACAAATACGATTATTTATGTTCTGACTCGTTCAGTGGGGTTTCCTTTTACATATCGTCTGATAATAACCACCTGGCTCTGTTGACGTTGCAGTTTCTCCTAACAACTTTTGAGGATTTTACATTTTGTTGTCGTCGTCTTCAAAGTTGTTTCCGCGACACAAAATAAAACAGCCAAATTTGACACGAGCTGAATTAAAATGTAAAAGGCTTGTAAATAAATAGCTCTCTATTCGCTCAGTGCTCTGTACACATTTCACAGAGAAACACTTTGTTTTTGTTGTGAGAAAGCGTTGAAAAAGAACAGGAATTTTTGAGTGAATATGAAAATACTTTGTCACATCTCAAAATCCATATTTTGTTTTCTGTTGATTTGAGAAGAGAGATGAAGAGTTCAATGGGAAAGGGATCCTGCCAGTTTAGCTGATTCAATGCTATTTTACAGATTGTTTTTCCACACAATTAACATTATTTTACAGATTGGTCAAAAGATGCGTTTTTGATTGGAAATATGCAGTGTTTCTTTTCTGTTAGAAGGTTGTAGTCTGTTGAGAACGGTTTGTTGCCAGTTATCTGTTTTTTGTAAACAATGCGGGTGTTTTGATGGTCTTTGATGCCCAAACCCCTTGAAGACTCCAGCAGCATCTTCATCATGTTTTTTTATCATGTTGTTGTTGAAGCACTAACAGAACCAGCTGTCCAGGAGAGTAGAGCAGCAATCCTCTGGCCAAAGAGGAAACCTACCTCACATACTGGCTAACATACTGTCTAACGTTTACTGGTTGGTGGTCTGACTCCCACTTCACTAGGAACCAAACGTAAGCAAACAGGCTGCTCACACAGGATTTGATTTGGGACGCAGACATGTAGTGCCAAATCGTGTTGGACTGCCTCCTCCCTCTTCCTCCCTCCCCTATCCACTGTTATGTAACACAGTGTTGTTGTTGACAGTGATTTTGATGATATCTCTGTTCACTGCTCAGCTATCTGCAGCTGGGACATTACACAAAACCGCTACGATTTGTAAAAACCAAAATAAATAGTTATTTCTGAGCACCTCACGACATTAAGGACATAGTGATCCTCTTAAGAAAACACAGTTTTACATCTCAGGCAAGAAAAGCCCTGTCATTATCAGCCATTTTCTTCTGATATGGACCATTTGTCCTTTTATGGACATGTGGAAGTTATCTGGATGTGATTATAACACTTGTAATAAAATTAATATTTCACGTGTCAACAGGTCATCTTACTGAACAGGTCAACAGGTCATCTTACTGAACATGTCAACACAGGTCATCTTACTGAACATGTCAACACAGGTCATCTTACTGAACATGTCAACACAGGTCATCTTACTGAACAGGTCAACAGGTCATCTTACTGAACATGTCAACACAGGTCATCTTACTGAACAGGTCCACAGGTCATCTTACTGAACAGGTCATCTTACCTGAACAGGTCAACAGGTCATCTTACTGAACAGGTCAACAGGTCATCTTCTTGAACAGGTCATCTTCTTGAACAGGTCATCTTCTTGAACAGGTCATCTTCTTGAACAGGTCACCTTACTGAACAGGTCAATGATCAGTAAGATTGTATCTTGTCAAAAACACATTTTTCCAGAAGTTTACTAAGGTCTGGTAACAGGCTGATTGGTCAGCCTTCTGAGTCAGTAAAGGGGCTTTACTATTACTAGTGGAATGACTTTATCTTCCCTCCAGGCCTGAGGGATCACACTTTACTATTACTAGTGGAATGACTAGCTTCACTCCAGGCCTGACTAGCTTCCCTCCAGGCCTGACTAGCTTCCCTCCAGGCCTGAGGGATCACGCTTTACTATTACTAGTGGAATGACTTTATCTTCCCTCCAGGCCTGACTAGCTTCCCTCCAGGCCTGAGGGATCACACTTTACTATTCTTGGGTAGTGGAATGACTAGATTCCCTCCAGGCCTGAGGGATCACACTTTACTATTACTAGTGGAATGACTTTATCTTCCCTCCAGGCCTGAGGGATCACACTTTACTATTACTAGTGGAATGACTTTATCTTCCCTCCAGGCCTGAGGGATCACACTTTACTATTACTAGTGGAATGACTTTATCTTCCCTCCAGGCCTGAGGGATCACACTTTACTATTACTAGTGGAATGACTTTATCTTCCCTCCAGGCCTGAGGGATCACGCTTTACTATTACTAGTGGAATGACTTTATCTTCCCTCCAGGCCTGAGGGATCACACTTTACTATTACTAGTGGAATGACTTTATCTTCCCTCCAGGCCTGAGGGATCACGCTTTACTATTACTAGTGGAATGACTTTATCTTCCCTCCAGGCCTGAGGGATCACACTTTACTATTCTTGGGTAGTGGAATGACTTTATCTTCCCTCCAGGCCTGAGGGATCACACTTTACTATTACTAGTGGAATGACTTTATCTTCCCTCCAGGCCTGAGGGATCACACTTTACTATTACTAGTGGAATGACTTTATCTTCCCTCCAGGCCTGAGGGATCACACTTTACTATTACTAGTGGAATGACTTTATCTTCCCTCCAGGCCTGAGGGATCACACTTTACTATTACTAGTGGAATGACTTTATCTTCCCTCCAGGCCTGAGGGATCACACTTTACTATTACTAGTGGAATGACTTTATCTTCCCTCCAGGCCTGAGGGATCACACTTTACTATTCTTGGGTAGTGGAATGACTTTATCTTCCCTCCAGGCCTGAGGGATCACGCTTTACTCCTCTTGGGTAGTGGAATGACTTTAGCTTCCCTCCAGGCCTGAGGGATCACACTTTACTATTCTTGGGTAGTGGAATGACTTTAGCTTCCCTCCAGGCCTGAGGGCTCACACTTTACTATTCTTGGGTAGTGGAATGACTTTATCTTCCCTCCAGGCCTGAGGGATCACACTTTACTATTCTTGGGTAGTGGAATGACTTTATCTTCCCTCCAGGCCTGAGGGATCACACTTTACTATTCTTGGGTAGTGGAATGACTTTATCTTCCCTCCAGGCCTGAGGGATCACACTTTACTATTCTTGGGTAGTGGAATGACTTTAGCTTCCCTCCAGGCCTGAGGGATCACACTTTACTATTCTTGGGTAGTGGAATGACTTTAGCTTTCCTCCAGGCCTGAGGGATCACACTTTACTATTCTTGGGTAGTGGAATGACTTTAGCTTCCTCCAGGCCTGAGGGATCACACTTTACTATTCTTGGGTAGTGGAATGACTTTAGCTTTCCTCCAGGCCTGAGGGATCACACTTTACTATTCTTGGGTAGTGGAATGACTTTAGCTTCCCTCCAGGCCTGAGGGATCACACTTTACTATTCTTGGGTAGTGGAATGACTTTAGCTTCCCTCCAGGCCTGAGGGATCACACTTTACTATTCTTGGGTAGTGGAATGACTTTAGCTTCCCTCCAGGCCTGAGGGATCACACTTTACTATTCTTGGGTAGTGGAATGACTTTATCTTCCCTCCAGGCCTGAGGGATCACACTTTACTATTCTTGGGTAGTGGAATGACTTTATCTTCCCTCCAGGCCTGAGGGATCACGCTTTACTCCTCTTGGGTAGTGGAATGACTTTAGCTTCCCTCCAGGCCTGAGGGATCACGCTTTACTATTCTTGGGTAGTGGAATGACTTTAGCTTCCCTCCAGGCCTGAGGGATCACACTTTACTATTCTTGGGTAGTGGAATGACTTTATCTTCCCTCCAGGCCTGAGGGATCACACTTTACTATTCTTGGGTAGTGGAATGACTTTATCTTCCCTCCAGGCCTGAGGGATCACACTTTACTATTCTTGGGTAGTGGAATGACTTTATCTTCCCTCCAGGCCTGAGGGATCACACTTTACTATTCTTGGGTAGTGGAATGACTTTAGCTTCCCTCCAGGCCTGAGGGATCACACTTTACTATTCTTGGGTAGTGGAATGACTTTAGCTTTCCTCCAGGCCTGAGGGATCACACTTTACTATTCTTGGGTAGTGGAATGACTTTAGCTTCCTCCAGGCCTGAGGGATCACACTTTACTATTCTTGGGTAGTGGAATGACTTTAGCTTTCCTCCAGGCCTGAGGGATCACACTTTACTATTCTTGGGTAGTGGAATGACTTTAGCTTCCCTCCAGGCCTGAGGGATCACACTTTACTATTCTTGGGTAGTGGAATGACTTTAGCTTCCCTCCAGGCCTGAGGGATCACACTTTACTATTCTTGGGTAGTGGAATGACTTTAGCTTCCCTCCAGGCCTGAGGGATCACACTTTACTATTCTTGGGTAGTGGAATGACTTTATCTTCCCTCCAGGCCTGAGGGATCACACTTTACTATTCTTGGGTAGTGGAATGACTTTATCTTCCCTCCAGGCCTGAGGGATCACACTTTACTATTCTTGGGTAGTGGAATGACTTTATCTTCCCTCCAGGCCTGAGGGATCACACTTTACTATTCTTGGGTAGTGGAATGACTTTAGCTTCCCTCCAGGCCTGAGGGATCACACTTTACTATTCTTGGGTAGTGGAATGACTTTAGCTTTCCTCCAGGCCTGAGGGATCACACTTTACTATTCTTGGGTAGTGGAATGACTTTAGCTTCCCTCCAGGCCTGAGGGATCACACTTTACTATTCTTGGGTAGTGGAATGACTTTAGCTTTCCTCCAGGCCTGAGGGATCACACTTTACTATTCTTGGGTAGTGGAATGACTTTAGCTTCCCTCCAGGCCTGAGGGATCACACTTTACTATTCTTGGGTAGTGGAATGACTTTAGCTTCCCTCCAGGCCTGAGGGATCACACTTTACTATTCTTGGGTAGTGGAATGACTTTATCTTCCCTCCAGGCCTGACACTCTCTAGTAGTCTTAAATTGAAGATAGGGGGCAGTGGAGTGGCAATATCATCCACTATTGTCCTCAGTTATGTTCCATCCAAGTTGTCAGACCCGTGGCTTGTCATTGTTGATAGACAACAATAATTTGTTCCTCTTCTACACTCACTTAACAGAACTCTAAATTACAATGCTTGTCTTTCATAATTTGATCATTTATACTTGGATGTGTAGTGTCAGTGTTTGTTGCTGGCATGTGATGCCTAAGTTTGCTAATCTTGCAAATGGAAAAAAAAATCATTAAAGTAGTTGGCAATATCAGTGGGTTTTGTGATGAATGAGCCATCTGATTCAACCTATGGATTTTTTCCCCCAGAATTTAAGGTACTCCAACGTTTTTCATAATGGTTGCATGCTTATTCGTAACTGGAATAAGCTATTTCATAAATGTGTCTAATGCAGCATTTGTTTGCTCCTCATTACTCACCACAGACCAACCAATATTAGTTACATCATCAACTGAGGAATCACTACAACACGTAGTGAATGACCTCTTATACACTATATTAGGCCCAGCCTTTGGAACTGTGGTTTTCCTAGATATGGCTACTATATTGTGATCACTACAAGGTCCGGGACAAGGTAGCACGTCCGGTGAACAGGTCAGGGTTCCATAACCGCAGGCAGAACAGTTGAAACTGGAGCAGCAGCACGACCCGATGGACTGGGGACAGCAAGGAGTCATCAGGCCAGGTAGTCCTGAGGCATGGTCCAAGGTCTCGGGTCCCCCGGGAGGAGATGAAAAGAGAGAGAATTAGAGGGAGCATACTTAAATTAACGCAGGACACTGGATAAGACGGGAGAAATACTCCAGATATAACAGACTAACCCTAGGTAGGCCGTCATTGTAAATAAGAATTTGTTCTTAACTGACTTGCCTAGTTAAATAAATGTTACATTATATATTTTTTACATTTCCCCCGACATAAACTATTGCAGCATAAATACTAGAGGTTGAGACAGGAGGGGTCAGGAGACACTGTGGCCCCGTCCAACGATACCCCTAGACAGGGGCTGTTTCAAGCTACCCTGGTAGGTTGACTGATAACCTGAACCAGGTTGTGATGGTGTGGGGTGTGTTTTCATGGCACACATTGGGCCCCTTGATAAAAGTGGAGCAACGTTTGAATGACACAAGATATCTGAACATCACTGCCCTTCATGACAGCAGTGTATCCATCTGGAAATTACATTTTTTTAGCAGGATAATCTCATCTGTGAGATGAGGTGGAACAAGCTATTTGGAATAGAGATCCACTACCAGCCAACTTGACACAACTGTGGGAAGTATTGGAGTCAACATGGGCCAACATTCCTGTGGACACCTTATAGAGTCCTTGCTCCGACCAAATTGAGGCTTTTCTGAGGGCACAAGGGGGATGCAATTCAATATTAGGAATGTGTTCCTAATGTTTTGTACACTCGGTGTATACTACAATGTAATTTCATTTATTTTTTTTGTGACTTTGTGTAAAAATGAAAAGAGTTCTGGCCAAATTAGGAGGGGATGTGAAGTTATTCATTGTTTGTTTGTTTATAGTTATTGGTGAGAGTAGAGATGGGCTCTATCCGAGGGATCAGGACGGGGAACCTGGGAGGGCATGTGTGGTGCCTACACTCATCTCACTTCGGTCTTTCAGTGGACCTACTCTCCACAAGTAGAGCCCACCAGCCACTATACTTGAATTTAACTCACAAGCTACTACAACCTGACCACAGTATTTAAGTCGCGGTCTTTCTCATATGTACAGTGACCTATAATCCACAGACATTAGGAGAAGAGTAGGATATTGAAGCCCTAAGGGAGGGGGGCACAAGGTTCTTGAATATTTAAAGATCTTTTCAGCTCATGGGGTTTTCCTGCAAGAGCTAAACTTCAAAAAAGGATAAATGTAATATTTAAAGAGGAGCTTGGTTGGAGAGAGCCAATGCTGCCACCTACTGTAGTAACAGCAGAGGTCTATACTGCCCCCTACTGTAGTAACAGCAGAGGTCTATACTGCCCCCTACTGTAGTAACAGCAGTCTATTCTGCCCCCTACTGTAGTAACAGCAGTCTATACTGCCCCCTACTGTAGGAACAGCAGAGGTCTATACTGCCCCCTACTGTAGTAACAGCAGTCTATACTGCCCCCTACTGTAGTAACAGCAGAGGTCTATACTGCCCCCTACTGTAGTAACAGCAGAGGTCTATACTGCCCCCTACTGTAGTAACAGCAGAGGTCTATACTGCCCCCTACTGTAGTAACAGCAGAGGTGTATACTGCCCCCTACTGTAGTAACAGCGGAGGTCTATACTGCCCCCTACTGTAGGAACAGCAGGGGTGTATACTGCCCCTTACTGTAGGAACAGCAGTCTATACTGCCCCCTACTGTAGTAACAGCAGAGGTCTATACTGCCCCCTACTGTAGTAACAGCAGTCTATACTGCCCCCTACTGTAGGAACAGCAAAGGTCTATACTGCCCCCTACTGTAGTAACAGCAGTCTATACTGCCCCCTACTGTAGTAACAGCAGAGGTCTATACTGCACCCTACTGTAGTAACAGCAGTCTATACTGCCCCCTACTGTAGTAACAGCAGAGGTCTATACTGCCCCCTACTGTAGTAACAGCAGAGGTCTATACTGCCCCCTACTGTAGTAACAGCAGAGGTCTATACTGCCCCCTACTGTAGTAACAGCAGAGGTCTATACTGCCCCCTACTGTAGTAACAGCAGTCTATACTGCCCCCTACTGTAGTAACAGCAGAGGTCTATACTGCCCCCTACTGTAGTAACAGCAGAGGTCTATACTGCCCCCTACTGTAGGAACAGCAGTCTATACTGCCCTCTACTGTAGGAACAAGAGAGGTCTATACTGCACCCTACTGTAGTAACAGCAGAGGTGTATACTGCCCCCTACTGTAGTAACAGCAGAGGTCTTTACTGCCCCCTACTGTAGTAACAGCAGAGGTCTATACTGCCCCCTACTGTAGTAACAGCAGAGGTCTATACTGCCCCCTACTGTAGTAACAGCAGTCTATACTGCCCCCTACTGTAGTAACAGCAGAGGTCTATACTGCCCCCTACTGTAGTAACAGCAGAGGTCTATACTGCCCCCTACTGTAGGAACAGCAGTCTATACTGCCCCCTACTGTAGTAACAGCAGAGGTCTATACTGCCCCCTACTGTAGTAACAGCAGAGGTCTATACTGCCCCCTACTGTAGTAACAGCAGAGGTCTATACTGCCCCCTACTGTAGTAACAGCAGAGGTCTATACTGCCCCCTACTGTAGTAACAGCAGAGGTCTATACTGCCCCTACTGTAGTAACAGCAGAGGTCTATACTGCCCCCTACTGTAGTAACAGCAGAGGTCTATACTGCCCCCTACTGTAGTAACAGCAGAGGTGTATGCCGCCCCCTACTGTAGGAACAGCAGAGGTCTATACTGCCCCCTACTGTAGTAACAGCAGAGGTCTATACCGCCCCCTACTGTAGGAACAGCAGAGGTCTATACTGCCCCCTACTGTAGTAACAGCAGTCTATACTGCCCCCTACTGTAGTAACAGCAGTCTATACTGCCCCCTACTGTAGTAACAGCAGAGGTCTATACCGCCCCCTACTGTAGTAACAGCAGAGGTCTATACTGCCCCCTACTGTAGTAACAGCAGAGGTCTATACCGCCCCCTACTGTAGTAACAGCAGAGGTCTATTCTGCCCCCTACTGTAGTAACAGCAGAGGTCTATACCGCCCCCTACTGTAGTAACAGCAGAGTTCTATACTGCCCCCTACTGTAGGAACAGCAGAGGTGTATACCGCCCCCTACTGTAGTAACAGCAGAGGTCTATACCGCCCCCTACTGTAGTAACAGCAGAGGTCTATACCGCCCCCTACTGTAGTAACAGCAGAGGTCTATACTGCCCCCTACTGTAGTAACAGCAGAGGTCCATACTGCCCCCTACTGTAGTAACAGCAGAGGTCTATACTGCCCCCTACTGTAGTAACAGCAGAGGTCTATACTGCCCCCTACTGTAGTAACAGCAGAGGTCTATTCTGCCCCCTACTGTAGTAACAGCAGAGGTCTATTCTGCCCCCTACTGTAGTAACAGCAGTCTATACTGCCCCCTACTGTAGTAACAGCAGAGGTCTATACTGCCCCCTACTCTAGTAACAGCAGAGGTCTATACTGCCTCCTACTGTAGGAACAGCAGTCTATACTGCCCCCTACTGTAGTAACAGCAGAGGTGTATACTGCCCCCTACTGTAGTAACAGCAGAGGTCTATACTGCCCCCTACTGTAGTAACAGCAGAGCGGTATACTGCCCCCTACTGTAGGAACAGCAGAGGTCTATACTGCCCCCTACTGTAGTAACAGCAGAGTTCTATAATGCCCCCTACTGTAGTAACAGCAGAGGTCTATACTGCCCCCTACTGTAGGAACAGCAGGGGTGTATACCGCCCCTTACTGTAGGAACAGCAGTCTATACTGCCCCCTACTGTAGTAACAGCAGAGGTCTATACTGCCCCCTACTGTAGTAACAGCAGTCTATACTGCCCCCTACTGTAGGAACAGCAAAGGTCTATACTGCCCCCTACTGTAGTAACAGCAGTCTATACTGCCCTCTACTGTAGGAACAGCAGAGGTCTATACTGCACCCTACTGTAGTAACAGCAGTCTATACTGCCCCCTACTGTAGTAACAGCAGAGGTCTATACTGCCCCCTACTGTAGTAACAGCAGAGGTCTATACTGCCCCCTACTGTAGTAACAGCAGAGGTCTATACTGCCCCCTACTGTAGTAACAGCAGTCTATACTGCCCCCTACTGTAGGAACAGCAGTCTATACTGCCCTCTACTGTAGGAACAAGAGAGGTCTATACTGCACCCTACTGTAGTAACAGCAGAGGTGTATACTGCCCCCTACTGTAGTAACAGCAGAGGTCTATACTGCCCCCTACTGTAGTAACAGCAGTCTATACTGCCCCCTACTGTAGTAACAGCAGAGGTCTATACTGCCCCCTACTGTAGTAACAGCAGAGGTCTATACTGCCCCCTACTGTAGGAACAGCAGAGGTCTATACTGCCCCCTACTGTAGTAACAGCAGAGGTGTATACCGCCCCCTACTGTAGTAACAGCAGAGGTCTATACTGCCCCCTACTGTAGTAACAGCAGAGGTCTATACTGCCCCCTACTGTAGTAACAGCAGTCTATACTGCCCCCTACTGTAGTAACAGCAGAGGTCTATACTGACCCCTACTGTAGTAACAGCAGAGGTCTATACTGCCCCCTACTGTAGTAACAGCAGAGGTCTATACTGCCCCCTACTGTAGGAACAGCAATCTATACTGCCCCCTACTGTAGTAACAGCAGAGGTCTATACTGCCCCCTACTGTAGTAACAGCAGAGGTGTATGCTGCCCCCTACTGTAGGAACAGCAGAGGTCTATACTGCCCCCTACTGTAGTAACAGCAGAGGTCTATACCGCCCCCTACTGTAGGAACAGCAGATGTCTATACTGCCCCCTACTGTAGTAACAGCAGAGGTCTATACTGCCCCCTACTGTAGTAACAGCAGAGGTCTATACTGCCCCCTACTGTAGTAACAGCAGAGGTCTATACTGCCCCCTACTGTAGTAACAGCAGAGGTCTATACTGCCCCCTACTGTATTAACAGCAGAGGTCTATTCTGCCCCTACTGTAGTAACAGCAGAGGTCTATACCGCCCCTACTGTAGTAACAGCAGAGGTGTATACTGCCCCCTACTGTAGGAACAGCAGAGGTGTATACCCCCCTACTGTAGTAACAGCAGAGGTCTATACTGCCCCCTACTGTAGTAACAGCAGAGGTCTATACTGCCCCTACTGTAGTAACAGCAGAGGTCTATACCGCCCCCTACTGTAGTAACAGCAGAGGTCTATACTGCCCCCTACTGTAGTAACAGCAGAGGTGTATACTGCCCCCTACTGTAGTAACAGCAGAGGTCTATTCTGCCCCCTACTGTAGTAACAGCAGAGGTCTATTCTGCCCCCTACTGTAGTAACATCTGTCTATACTGCCCCCTACTGTAGTAACAGCAGAGGTCTATACTGCCCCCTACTCTAGTAACAGCAGAGGTCTATACTGCCCCCTACTGTAGTAACAGCAGTCTATACCGCCCCCTACTGTAGTAACAGCAGAGGTCTATTCTGCCCCCTACTGTAGTAACAGCAGAGGTCTATACTGCCCGCTACTGTAGGAACAGCAGAGGTCTATACTGCCCCCTACTGTAGTAACAGCAGAGCGGTATACTGCCCCCTACTGTAGGAACAGCAGAGGTCTATACTGCCCCCTACTGTAGTAACAGCAGAGTTCTATAATGCCCCCTACTGTAGTAACAGCAGAGGTCTATACTGCCCCCTACTGTAGGAACAGCAGAGGTGTATACCGCCCCTTACTGTAGGAACAGCAGTCTATACTGCCCCTACTGTAGTAACAGCAGAGGTCTATACTGCCCCTACTGTAGTAACAGCAGTCTATACTGCCCCTACTGTAGGAACAGCAAAGGTCTATACTGCCCCCTACTGTAGTAACAGCAGTCTATACTGCCCCCTACTGTAGTAACAGCAGAGGTCTATACTGCACCCTACTGTAGTAACAGCAGTCTATACTGCCCCCTACTGTAGTAACAGCAGAGGTCTATACTGCCCCCTACTGTAGTAACAGCAGAGGTCTATACTGCCCCCTACTGTAGTAACAGCAGAGGTCTATACTGCCCCCTACTGTAGTAACAGCAGTCTATACTGCCCCCTACTGTAGGAACAGCAGTCTATACTGCCCTCTACTGTAGTAACAGCAGAGGTCTATACTGCCCCCTACTGTAGTAACAGCAGAGGTCTATACTGCCCCCTACTGTAGGAACAGCAGTCTATACTGCCCTCTACTGTAGGAACAGCAGAGGTCTATACTGCCCCTACTGTAGTAACAGCAGAGGTGTATACTGCCCCCTACTGTAGTAACAGCAGAGGTCTATACTGCCCCCTACTGTAGTAACAGCAGTCTATACTGCCCCTACTGTAGTAACAGCAGAGGTCTATACTGCCCCTACTGTAGTAACAGCAGAGGTCTATACTGCCCCCTACTGTAGGAACAGCAGTCTATACTGCCCTCTACTGTAGGAACAAGAGAGGTCTATACTGCACCCTACTGTAGTAACAGCAGAGGTGTATACTGCCCCCTACTGTAGTAACAGCAGAGGTCTATACTGCCCCCTACTGTAGTAACAGCAGAGGTCTATACTGCCCCCTACTGTAGTAACAGCAGAGGTCTATACTGCCCCCTACTGTAGTAACAGCAGAGGTCTATACTGCCCCCTACTGTAGTAACAGCAGAGGTCTATACTGCCCCCTACTGTAGTAACAGCAGAGGTCTATACTGCCCCCTACTGTAGTAACAGCAGTCTATACTGCCCCCTACTGTAGTAACAGCAGTCTATACTGCCCCCTACTGTAGGAACAGCAGAGGTCTATACTGCCCCCTACTGTAGTAACAGCAGAGGTCTATACTGCCCCCTACTGTAGTAACAGCAGAGGTCTATACTGCCCCCTACTAGTAACAGCAGAGGTCTAACTGCCCCCTACTGTAGTAACAGCAGAGGTCTATACTGCCCCCTACTGTAGTAACAGCAGAGGTCTATACTGCCCCCTACTGTAGTAACAGCAGAGGTCTATACTGCCCCCTACTGTAGTAACAGCAGAGGTCTATACTGCCCCCTACTGTAGTAACAGCAGAGGTCTATACTGCCCCCTACTGTAGTAACAGCAGAGGTCTATACTGCCCCTACTGTAGTAACAGCAGAGGTCTATACTGAACCCCCTACTGTAGTAACAGCAGAGGTCTATACTGCCCCCTACTGTAGTAACAGCAGAGGTGTATGCTGCCCCCTACTGTAGGAACAGCAGAGGTCTATACTGCCCCCTACTGTAGTAACAGCAGAGGTCTATACCGCCCCCTACTGTAGGAACAGCAGATGTCTATACTGCCCCCTACTGTAGTAACAGCAGTCTATACTGCCCCCTACTGTAGTAACAGCAGAGGTCTATACCGCCCCCTACTGTAGTAACAGCAGAGGTCTATACCGCCCCCTACTGTAGTAACAGCAGAGGTCTATATCGCCCCCTACTGTAGTAACAGCAGAGGTCTATTCTGCCCCCTACTGTAGTAACAGCAGAGGTCTATACCGCCCCCTACTGTAGTAACAGCAGAGGTGTATACTGCCCCCTACTGTAGGAACAGCAGAGGTGTATACCGCCCCCTACTGTAGTAACAGCAGAGGTGTATACTGCCCCCTACTGTAGTAACAGCAGAGGTCTATACCGCCCCCTACTGTAGTAACAGCAGAGGTCTATACTGCCCCCTACTGTAGTAACAGCAGAGGTGTATACTGCCCCCTACTGTAGTAACAGCAGAGGTCTATTCTGCCCCCTACTGTAGTAACAGCAGAGGTCTATACTGCCCCCTACTGTAGTAACAGCAGAGGTCTATACTGCCCCCTACTCTAGTAACAGCAGAGGTCTATACTGCCTCCTACTGTAGGAACAGCAGTCTATACTGCCCCCTACTGTAGTAACAGCAGAGGTCTATACTGCCCCCTACTGTAGTAACAGCAGAGGTGTATACTGCCCCCTACTGTAGGAACAGCAGAGGTCTATACTGCCCCCTACTGTAGTAACGGCAGTCTATACCGCCCCCTACTGTAGTAACAGCAGAGGTCTATTCTGCCCCCTACTGTAGTAACAGCAGAGGTCTATACTGCCCGCTACTGTAGGAACAGCAGAGGTCTATACTGCCCCCTACTGTAGTAACAGCAGAGGTCTATTCTGCCCCTTACTGTAGGAACAGCAGAGGTCTATACTGCCCCCTACTGTAGTAACAGCAGAGGTCTATTCTGCCCCCTACTGTAGTAACAGCAGTCTATACTGCCCCCTACTGTAGTAACAGCAGAGATCTATACTGCCCCCTACTGTAGTAACAGCAGAGGTCTATTCTGCCCCTACTGTACTAACAGCAGTCTATACTGCCCCCTACTGTAGGAACAGCAGAGGTGTATACTGCCCCCTACTGTAGGAACAGCAGAGGTGTATACTGCCCCCTACTGTAGTAACAGCAGAGGTCTATACTGCCCCTACTGAAGTAACAGCAGAGGTCTATACTGCCCCCTACTGTAGTAACAGCAGAGGTCTATACTGCCCCTACTGTAGTAACAGCAGTCTATACTGCCCCCTACTGTAGAAACAGCAGAGGTCTATACTGACCCCTACTGTAGTAACAGCAGAGGTCTATACTGCCCCCTACTGTAGTAACAGCAGAGGTCTATACTGCCCCCTACTGTAGGAACAGCAATCTATACTGCCCCCTACTGTAGTAACAGCAGAGGTCTATACTGCCCCCTACTGTAGTAACAGCAGAGGTGTATGCTGCCCCCTACTGTAGGAACAGCAGAGGTCTATACTGCCCCCTACTGTAGTAACAGCAGAGGTCTATACCGCCCCCTACTGTAGGAACAGCAGATGTCTATACTGCCCCCTACTGTAGTAACAGCAGTCTATACTGCCCCCTACTGTAGTAACAGCAGAGGTCTATACCGCCCCCTACTGTAGTAACAGCAGAGGTCTATACCGCCCCCTACTGTAGTAACAGCAGAGGTCTATATCGCCCCTACTGTAGTAACAGCAGAGGTCTATTCTGCCCCCTACTGTAGTAACAGCAGAGGTCTATACAGAGGTGTATACGCCCCCTACTGTAGTAACAGCAGAGGTGTATACTGCCCCCTACTGTAGGAACAGCAGAGGTGTATACTGCCCCCTACTGTAGTAACAGCAGAGGTGTATACTGCCCCTACTGTAGTAACAGCAGAGGTCTATACTGCCCCCTACTGTAGTAACAGCAGAGGTGTATACTGCCCCCTACTGTAGTAACAGCAGAGGTCTATTCTGCCCCCTACTGTAGTAACAGCAGAGGTCTATACTGCCCCCTACTGTAGTAACAGCAGAGGTCTATACTGCCCCCTACTCTAGTAACAGCAGAGGTCTATACTGCCTCCTACTGTAGGAACAGCAGTCTATACTGCCCCCTACTGTAGTAACAGCAGAGGTCTATACTGCCCCCTACTGTAGTAACAGCAGAGGTGTATACTGCCCCCTACTGTAGGAACAGCAGAGGTCTATACTGCCCCCTACTGTAGTAACGGCAGTCTATACCGCCCCCTACTGTAGTAACAGCAGAGGTCTATTCTGCCCCCTACTGTAGTAACAGCAGAGGTCTATACTGCCCCCTACTGTAGGAACAGCAGAGGTCTATACTGCCCCCTACTGTAGTAACAGCAGAGGTCTATTCTGCCCCTTACTGTAGGAACAGCAGAGGTCTATACTGCCCCCTACTGTAGTAACAGCAGAGGTCTATTCTGCCCCCTACTGTAGTAACAGCAGTCTATACTGCCCCCTACTGTAGTAACAGCAGAGATCTATACTGCCCCCTACTGTAGTAACAGCAGAGGTCTATTCTGCCCCCTACTGTACTAACAGCAGTCTATACTGCCCCCTACTGTAGGAACAGCAGAGGTGTATACTGCCCCCTACTGTAGGAACAGCAGAGGTGTATACTGCCCCCTACTGTAGTAACAGCAGAGGTCTATACTGCCCCCTACTGTAGTAACAGCAGAGGTCTATACTGCCCCCTACTGTAGTAACAGCAGAGGTGTATACTGCCCCCTACTGTAGGAACAGCAGAGGTCTATACTGCCCCCTACTGTAGTAACAGCAGAGGTCTATACTGCCCCTACTGTAGTAACAGCAGAGGTCTATACTGCCCCCTACTGTAGTAACAGCAGAGGTCTATACTGCCCCCTACTGTAGGAACAGCAGTCTATACTGCCCCCTACTGTAGTAACAGCAGAGGTCTATACTGCCCCCTACTGTAGTAACCCCCTACTGTAGGAACAGCAGAGGTGTATGCTGCCCCCTACTGTAGGAACAGCAGAGGTCTATACCGCCCCCTACTGTAGGAACAGCAGAGGTCTATACTGCCCCCTACTGTAGTAACAGCAGTCTATACTGCCCCCTACTGTAGTAACAGCAGAGGTCTATACCGCCCCCTACTGTAGTAACAGCAGAGGTCTATACTGCCCCCTACTGTAGTAACAGCAGAGGTCTATACCGCCCCCTACTGTAGTAACAGCAGAGGTCTATACCGCCCCCTACTGTAGTAACAGCAGAGGTCTATTCTGCCCCCTACTGTAGTAACAGCAGAGGTCTATACCGCCCCCTACTGTAGTAACAGCAGAGGTCTATACACCCCTACTGTAGTAACAGCAGAGGTCTATACTGCCCCTACTACTGTAGTAACAGCAGAGGTGTATACTGCCCCCTACTGTAGGAACAGCAGAGGTCTATACTGCCCCCTACTGTAGTAACAGCAGAGTTCTATAATGCCCCCTACTGTAGTAACAGCAGAGGTCTATACTGCCCCCTACTGTAGGAACAGCAGAGGTGTATACCGCCCCCTACTGTAGTAACAGCAGAGGTCTATACCGCCCCCTACTGTAGTAACAGCAGAGGTCTATACCGCCCCCTACTCTAGTAACAGCAGAGGTCTATACTGCCTCCTACTGTAGGAACAGCAGTCTATACTGCCTCCTACTGTAGGAACAGCAGTCTATACTGCCTCCTACTGTAGGAACAGCAGTCTATACTGCCCCCTACTGTAGTAACAGCAGAGGTCTATACTGCCCCCTACTGTAGTAACAGCAGAGGTGTATACTGCCCCCTCCTGTAGGAACAGCAGAGGTCTATACTGCCCCCTACTGTAGTAACAGCAGTCTATACCGCCCCCTACTGTAGTAACAGCAGAGGTCTATACTGCCCCCTACTGTAGTAACAGCAGAGGTCTATACCGCCCCCTACTGCAGTAACAGCAGAGGTCTATACCGCCCCCTACTGCAGTAACAGCAGAGGTCTATACCGCCCCCTACTGCAGTAACAGCAGAGGTCTATACTGCCCCCTACTGTAGGAACAGCAGAGGTCTATACTGCCCCCTACTGTAGTAACAGCAGAGGTCTATTCTGCCCCTTACTGTAGGAACAGCAGAGGTCTATACCGCCCCCTACTGTAGGAACAGCAGAGGTCTATACTGCCCCCTACTGTAGTAACAGCAGAGGTCTATTCTGCCCCCTACTGTAGTAACAGCAGAGGTCTATTCTGCCCCCTACTGTAGTAACAGCAGTCTATACTGCCCCCTACTGTAGTAACAGCAGTCTATACTGCCCCCTACTGTAGGAACAGCAGAGGTGTATACTGCCCCCTACTGTAGGAACAGCAGAGGTGTATACTGCCCCCTACTGTAGTAACAGCAGAGGTCTATACCGCCCCCTACTGTAGTAACAGCAGAGGTCTATACCGCCCCCTACTGTAGTAACAGCAGAGGTCTATACCGCCCCCTACTGTAGGAACAGCAGAGGTCTATACCGCCCCCTACTGTAGTAACAGCAGAGGTCTATTCTGCCCCCTACTATAGTAACAGCAGTCTATACTGCCCCCTACTGTAGTAACAGCAGAGATCTATACTGCCCCCTACTGTAGTAACAGCAGAGGTCTATTCTGCCCCCTACTGTACTAACAGCAGGCTATACTGCCCCCTACTGTAGGAACAGCAGAGGTGTATACTGCCCCCTACTGTAGGAACAGCAGAGGTGTATACTGCCCCTACTGTAGTAACAGCAGAGGTCTATACTGCCCCTACTGTAGTAACAGCAGAGGTCTATACTGCCCCCTACTGTAGTAACAGCAGAGGTCTATACTGCCCCCTACTGTAGTAACAGCAGAGGTCTATACTGCCCCCCTACTGTAGGAACAGCAGAGGTCTATACTGCCCTACTAGTAACAGCAGAGGTGTATACTGTACTGTAGGAACAGCAGAGGTCTATACTGCCCCCTACTGTAGTAACAGCAGAGGTCTATACTGCCCCCCTACTGTAGTAACAGCAGAGGGTGTATACTGCCCCCTACTGTAGTAACAGCAGAGGTCTATACTGCCCCCTACTGTAGGAACAGCAGAGGTGTATACTGCCCCCTACTGTAGGAACAGCAGAGGTCTATACTGCCCCCTACTGTAGGAAGAGCAGAGGTGTATACTGCCCCCTACTGTAGGAACAGCAGAGGTGTATACTGCCCCCTTCTGTAGGAACAGCAGAGTGTATGTGCCCCCTACTGTAGTAACAGCAGAGGTCTATACTGCCCCCTACTG
>NC_088239.1:88064326-88096826 GCF_036934945.1 Oncorhynchus masou masou
TGGCTTTGGACTGTGTTAAAACACAGGTTCCAAACTGGGTAAGACAGTGGCTTTGGGCTGTGTTAAAACACAGGTCCCAAACTGGGTAAGACCGTGGCTTTGGACTGTGATAAAACACAGGTTCCAAACTGGGTAAGACCGTGGCTTTGGGCTGTGATAAAACACAGGTCCCAAACTGGGTAAGACAGTGGCTTTGGACTGTGATAAAACACAGGTTCCAAACTGGGTAAGACCGTGGCTTTGGACTGTGATAAAACCCTGGTCCCAAACTGGGTAAGAACGTGGCTTTGGGCTGTGATAAAACCCTGGTCCCAAACTGGGTAAGAACGTGGCTTTGGACTGTGATAAAACCCTGGTCCCAAACTGGGTAAGACAGTGGCTTTGGGCTGTGATAAAACCCTGGTCCCAAACTGGGTAAGACAGTGGCTTTGGGCTGTGATAAAACCCTGGTCCCAAACTGGGTAAGAACGTGGCTTTGGGCTGTGATAAAACACTGGTCCCAAACTGGGTAAGACAGTGGCTTTGGGCTGTGATAAAACACTGGTCCCAAACTGGGTAAGACCGTGGCTTTGGGCTGTGATAAAACACTGGTCCCAAACTGGGTAAGACAGTGGCTTTGGGCTGTGATAAAACCCTGGTCCCAAACTGGGTAAGACAGTGGCTTTGGACTGTGTTAAAACACTGGTCCCAAACTGGGTAAGACCGTGGCTTTGGACTGTGATAAAACACAGGTTCCAAACTGGGTAAGACCGTGGCTTTGGGCTGTGATAAAACACTGGTCCCAAACTGGGTAAGACAGTGGCTTTGGACTGTGATAAAACACAGGTTCCAAACTGGGTAAGACCGTGGCTTTGGACTGTGATAAAACACAGGTTCCAAACTGGGTAAGACAGTGGCTTTGGGCTGTGTTAAAACACTGGTCCCAAACTGGGTAAGACAGTGGCTTTGGGCTGTGTTAAAACACAGGTTCCAAACTGGGTAAGACAGTGGCTTTGGGCTGTGTTAAAACACTGGTCCCAAACTGGGTAAGACAGTGGCTTTGGGCTGTGATAAAACCCTGGTCCCAAACTGGGTAAGACAGTGGCTTTGGACTGTGATAAAACACAGGTTCCAAACTGGGTAAGACCGTGGCTTTGGGCTGTGTTAAACGAGTGGTTATCAGTGGATGAATGAGTTCCTATTTCAAACCATTTTGACAAAAGGCTCAAACAATTTGATTTATTTGTATCCCGATGCCAGTATTTCCTAAGGCGTTGTTTACTTAAACATTATAATTGTGTGGCCAGAAGAAACCCATGATAAATGTTCACTAAAATTGGATTTTTGTTATCTTTGTCTGTTCCTTATCGAAATGTTCCTTCTACTATCTGCTTTTCCTTCAATGTTATTTTTGTTAGTGTTGTTCTCATATCCTAACAAGCTCTGTGGTTAAACTAGTCCTTTTCCTAACAAGCTCTGTGGTTACACTAGTCCTTCTCCTAACAAGCTCTGTGGTTAAACTAGTCATTCTCCAAACAAGCTCTGTGGTTAAACTAGTCATTCTCCTAACAAGCTCTGTGGTTAGACTAGTCTCATCTCCTAATGAGCTCTGTGGTTAGACTAGTCTCAACTCCTAACAAGCTCTGTGGTTAGACTAGTCTCATCTCCTAACAAGCTCTGTGGTTAGACTAGTCTCATCTCCTAACAAGCTCTGTGGTTAGACTAGTCTCATCTCCTAACAAGCTCTGTGGTTAAACTAGTCTTTCTCCTAACGAGCTCTGTGGTTAAACTAGTCTCATCTCCTAACAATATATGTGGTTAGACTAGTCCTTCTCCTAACGAGCTCTGTGGTTAAACTAGTCCTTCTACTAACAAGCTCTGTGGTTAAACTAGTCCTTCTCCTAACGAGCTCTGTGGTTAAACTAGTCTCATCTCCTAACAGTCTCTGTGGTTAAACTAGTCTCATCTCCTAACAAGCTCTGTGGTTAGACTAGTCCTTCTCCTAACAAGCTCTGTGGTTAGACTAGTCCTTCTCCTAACAAGCTCTGTGGTTAAACTAGTCCTCCTAACAAGCTCTGTGGTTAGACTAGTCTCATCTCCTAACGAGCTCTGTGGTTAAACTAGTCCTCCTAACAAGCTCTGTGGTTAAACTAGTCTCATCTCCTAACAAGCTCTGTGGTTACACTAGTCCTTCTCCTAACAAGCTCTGTGGTTAAACTAGTCATTCTACTAACAAGCTCTGTGGTTAAACTAGTCTCATCTCCTAACAAGCTCTGTGGTTAGACTAGTCATCCTCCTAACAAGCTCTGTGGTTAAACTAGTCTCATCTCCTAACAAGCTCTGTGGTTAAACTAGTCCTTCTCCTAACAAGCTCTGTGGTTACATTAGTCATTCTCCTAACAAGCTCTGTGGTTAAACTAGTCATTCTACTAACAAGCTCTGTGGTTAAACTAGTCCTTCTCCTAACAAGCTCTGTGGTTAAACTAGTCATTCTACTAACAAGCTCTGTGGTTAGACTAGTCTCATCTCCTAACAAGCTATGTGGTTACATTAGTCATTCTCCTAACAAGCTCTGTGGTTAAACTAGTCATTCTACTAACAAGCTCTGTGGTTAAACTAGTCCTTCTCCTAACAAGCTCTGTGGTTAAACTAGTCATTCTACTAACAAGCTCTGTGGTTAGACTAGTCTCATCTCCTAACAAGCTCTGTGGTTACATTAGTCATTCTCCTAACAAGCTCTGTGGTTAAACTAGTCATTCTACTAACAAGCTCTGTGGTTAGACTAGTCTCATCTCCTAACAAGCTCTGTGGTTAAACTAGTCTCATCTCCTAACAAGCTAAGTGGTTAGACTAGTCTCATCTCCTAACAAGCTCTGTGGTTAAACTAGTCTCATCTCCTAACAAGCTCTATGGTTAGACTAGTCCTTCTCCTAACAAGCTCTGTGGTTAAACTAGTCCTTCTCCTAATGAGATCTGTGGTTAAACTAGTCTTTCTCCTAACGAGCTCTGTGGTTAAACTAGTCTCATCTCCTAACAATCTATGTGGTTAGACTAGTCCTTCTCCTAATGAGATCTGTGGTTAAACTAGTCTTTCTCCTAACGAGCTCTGTGGTTAAACTAGTCCTTCTCCTAACGAGCTCTGTGGTTAAACTAGTCTCATCTCCTAACAATCTATGTGGTTAGACTAGTCCTTCTCCTAATGAGATCTGTGGTTAAACTAGTCTCATCTCCTAACAGTCTCTGTGGTTAAACTAGTCTCATCTCCTAACAAGCTCTGTGGTTAGACTAGTCCTTCTCCTAACAAGCTCTGTGGTTAGATTAGTCCTTCTCCTAACAAGCTCTGTGGTTAAACTAGTCCTCCTAACAAGCTCTGTGGTTAGACTAGTTGTTGCTGAGGGCAAATGCAATTTTAAAGAGGCAGCAACAACACATCCCTGTTGCATACCCTGATGGACCATAATGGCAAAAACAATCCAATGATGCAACAACAACACATCCCTGTTGCACCATAATGGCAAAAACAATCAACCGATGCGACAACACACTTCCCTGTGGTGCGCCTTTACCCACAATTCTCTGTTTCAGCTACCTCATACTTCAGTTCAGTCTCAACAGAGGCTTGATTTAACCTTTATTTAACAAGGCAAGTCAGTTAAGAACAAATCCTTATTTTCAATGACAGCCTAGGAACAGTGGGTTAACTGCCTTGTTCAGGGGCAGAAGGACATATTTTTACCTTGTCAGCTCAGGGATTCGATCTTGCAAACTTTCGATTACTTGTCCAACACTCTAACCACTAGGCTACCCTGCCGCCCCAATCAACCTAACCTGCAAATGTTACTCCGTTCAGACAGTCACACCTGAGTGACCCCTACACTGGGGGATTCCTTCAACATGATTGTGAGTTTTCTCCAATACCTGCAATTTAGATCCAAGCCTGGTTTTATTTCGCTAACAACACAAAGCGCAGGCAGATATAACCATATCACTAAACAATGGCTTATCTGACAGACAGCCAGTCAGGGATACGGAGTGTGTGTGTGTGTGTGTGTGTGTGTGTGTGTGTGTGTGTGTGTGTGTGTGTGTGTGTGTGTGTGTGTGTGTGTGTGTGTGTGTGTGTGTGTGTGTGTGTGTGTGTGTGTGTGTGTGTGTGTGTGTGTGTCAGGTAGACTGAGGGTTGAGGGCTCCAGAGAATTTGACTATCAGATAGAACTGAAATGGGTTGACCCTCCATAACCCCAAGCTTGGTTCTTTAGGCAGACACAAACTGAGAGATAGCTACATGTGGATGTGTTTAACTACACTTGGACCAGAAGACCCCACTAGAATAGTAAATGAACAACAATTTGACCAGCTGGGGACATGTTGTTAGTCCCCACAAGGTAAAATGCTGTTTCTAGTGGGTTTAGGGTTAAGGTTAGAATTAGGTTTAGGATTAAGGTTAGAATTAGTTTTAGGGTTAGAATTAGGTTTAGGATTAAGGTTAGAATTAGGTTTAGGATTAAGGTTAGAATTAGGTTTAGTGTTAGAATTAGGTTTAGTGTGTGTGTGTGTGTGTGTGTGTGTGTGTGTGTGTGTGTGTGTGTGTGTGTGTGTGTGTGTGTGTGTGTGTGTGTGTGTGTGTGTGTGTGTGTGTGTGTGTGTGTGTGTGTGTGTGTGTGTGTGTGGTTACTTTCACAAATTGTAATAACATGTGATTGCCTAATGACATACAAGCCTATAGTCTCTCGGGAGTGGAGACTAACCTGCCTACAGCCATTTACACAGAGAAGAGAGATCCCCCTTGACTTGTTCCACATGTTGTTGTGTAACAGCCTGAATTCAAAATGCATTGTATTTTCTTTCCTAACCCATCTACACGCAATACCCCAAAAATGACAAAGTGAAAAAATGATTTTAGACATTTTTGCAAATGTATTGAAAATGAAATAAATAAATATCTAATTATATTATAAGTATTCAAACCCCTGAGTCAATACTTTGTAGAAGTACCTTTGGCAGCGATCACAGCTTTGAGTCATCTGTATCAGCTTTGAGTCATCTTGGGTGTGTCTATCAGCTTTGACTCGTCTTGGGTGTGTCTGTATCAGCTCTGAGTCGTCTTGGGTATGTCTGTATCAGCTTTGAGTCATCTTGAGTATGTCCATATCAGCTTTGAGTCATCTTGGGTATGCCCATATCAGCTTTGAGTCGTCTTGGGTATGTCTGTATCAGGTTTGAGTCATCTTGAGTATGTCCATATCAGCTTTGAGTCATCTTGAGTATGTCTGTATCAGCTTTGAGTCATCTTGAGTATGTCCATATCAGCTTTGAGTCATCTTGAGTATGTCCATATCAGCTTTGAGTCATCTTGAGTATGTCCATATCAGCTTTGAGTCATCTTGAGTATGTCCATATCAGCTTTGAGTCATCTTGAGTATGTCCAGCTTTATCAGTCTTTGAGTCATCTTGAGTATGTCCATATCAGCTTTGAGTCATCTTGAGTATGTCCATATCAGCTTTGAGTCATTTGATGTCCATATCTTGAGTGAGTATGTCCATATCAGCTTTGAGTCATCTTGAGTATGTCCATATCAGCTTTGAGTCATCTTGAGTATGTCCATATCAGCTTTGAGTCATCTTGAGTATGTCCATATCAGCTCTGAGTCATCTTGAGTATGTCCATATCAGCTTTGAGTCATCTTGAGTATGTCCATATCAGCTTTGAGTCATCTTGAGTATGTCCATATCAGCTTTGAGTCATCTTGAGTATGTCCATATCAGCTTTGAGTCATCTTAGTATGTCCATATCAGCTTTGAGTCAAGTATGTCCATATCAGCTTTGAGTCATCTTGAGTATGTCCATATCAGCTTTGAGTCATCTTGGTATGTCCATATCAGCTCTGAATCTTGGGTGTGTCTGTATCAGCTTTGAGATTTGTAGTCATCAGCTTTGAGTTGGGTATGTCCATATCAGCTCTGAGTCGTCTTGGGTGTGTCTGTATCAGCTTTGAGTCGTCTTGGGTATGTCTGGATCAGCTTTGAGTTGTCTTGAGTATGTCCATATCAGCTTTGCACATCTGGATTTGGGAATTTTTTCCTATTCTTCCTTACAGATTTGGTCAAGATGGTCAAGATCTGTTAAGTTAGATGAGGAGCAGTGGTGAACAGCAATCTTCAAGTCTTTCCACAGATTGTCAATGGGATTTAAGTCTGGGATTTGTTTGGGCATCTCAAGGACGTTGACATTCTTGTCCTGAAGCCATTCCAGCGTTGCTTTGACTGTCTGCCAGGGGTCATTGTCCTGTTGGAACGCATCCCCATGTAGGTTCACATCAAGGATTTGCCTTTTGGCTCCAGTCATTGTTCCCTCTATCCTTACCAGTCTCCCAGTTCCTGCTGCTGAAAAGCATCCCCATAGTAGGATGCCGCCACCACCGTGCTTCACGGTAGGGATGGTATTCGTCTGTTGATGAGCCTGGTTTTGAATTCAGGCCAAATAATTAAATATACATCTCATCAGACCACATCATCTTTTCCCTGGAGGAGGAGGAGGTGGAGGAGGGGGAGGAGGGAAGAGGAGGGGAGGTGGAGGAGGAGGAGGGAAGAGGAGGAGGAGGTGGAGGAGGAGGAGGGAAGAGGAGGAGGAGGTGGAGGAGGAGGAGGGAAGAGGAGGAGGAGGTGGAGGAGGGAAGAGGAGGGGAGGTGGAGGAGGAGGAGGGAAGAGGAGGGAGGGGGAGGTGGAGGAGGAGGAGGTGGAGGTGGAGGAGGAGGGAAGAGGAGGGGAGGTGGAGGAGGAGGAAGGAAGAGGAGGAGGAGGAGGAGGAGGAGGTGGAGGAGGAGGAGGGAAGAGGAGGGGAGGTGGAGGAGGAGGAGGGAAGAGGAGGGGAGGTGGAGGAGTAGGGAAGAGGAGGGGAGGTGGAGGAGGAGGAGGAGGGAAGAGGAGGGGAGGAGGAGGAGGAGGGAAGAGGAGGAGGAGGTAGAGGAGGAGGAGGAGGTGGAGGAGGAGGAGGAGGAGGGGAGGAGGAGGAGGAGGAGGGAAGAGGAGGAGGAGGTGGAGGAGGAGGAGGGAAGAGGAGGAGGAGGTGGAGGAGGAGGATGGAAGAGGAGGAGAGGGGAAGTAAAGGAAGATCTGAGCCTTTCACCTTCTTTCCTGGCTGTCATGTCTGCTTGGAAATGTTCAACCCTCTAGAAATGGTTTATACGCCTCAACACAAAAATGATATCTTGGAGATCTCCGGACAGTTCCTAGGACTTCAAGGTATAGATTCTGCTCTGACATCCACTGTCAACTGTGCGACCTTATATATACAGGTGTGTTGCTTTCTAAAGGATGACATCACAGTGTGGTCAGTTGGCTAGGTCTCTTCTTCTTCTTCAGGATTTGATTGGCGGATCACATACCATTTTTAGGTGCATACACCGACCGAGGCCATGCACGACCTGCCTACATTAAATTCTTAATATGGTAATTAATACAACACTGGGAAAAAAGTTAGTTGTGGTATAATGGCCATACTGTATATCTGTCACGTCCTGACCTTAGTTCCTTTTTTATGTCTCTGTTTTAGGCATGTGTTGGGGTGGGCATTCTATGTTTTGTAGTCTAGGTTTTGTATTTCTATGTGTTTGGCCTGGTATGGTTCCCAATCAGAGGCAGCTGGCAATCGTTGTCTCTGATTGAGAACCATACTTAGGTAGCCTGTTCGCACCTGTGTTTGTGGGTAGTTGTTTTCTGTCTCTGTGTCTGCACCAGACAGAACTGTTTCGTGTTGGTCTATTTTTTTGTTATTTTGATCGTAGTGTTCTGAGTTAAATAAATATACATCATGAACACGCGTACCACGCTGCACTTTGGTCCTCTTCACCTTCTTCAACCCACGACAGCCGTTACAATATCACACCTCCTCGGCCTTATTGCTTAAATATCTAATATCAGGCCGGGGTTGATGGAAGCAGCAGGAGAGGAACGGACATTCTGATGGTTTAAAGGGGCAGTCTGAGATTCAAAACGAACCAAGCGACAAAGTGGTCAGCCCAGCCGGCCACTGAGGGATGGAGCTGGAGAAATGTAACCTCAAATTCATAGACAGAGCTATGGATGTGTGGAAGGTTTTTAGGCTTTACAGTGTTTGTTTAAACAATCTTATATTCTGAATACCGGTGGGGTATGACAGTTGAACTACATATACATGTATATATTGTATATGTATATGTATATATTAATACAGGTAACGAGTGGAGGACAGAGGAGCCTCTTAATGAAGAAGTTACAGGTCTGTGAGAGCCAGAAATATTGCTTGTTTGTAGGTGACCAAATACTTATTTTCCACCATAATTTGCAAATAAATTCATTAAAAATCCTACAATGTGATTTCTGGATTTTTTTTCTCATTTTGTCTGTCATAGTTGAAGTGAACCTATGATGAAAACGACAGGCCTCTCTAATATTTTTAAGTGAGAGAACATGCACAATTGGTGGCTGACTAAATACTTTTTTTGCCCCAGTGTATATATATATATATATATATATATATATATATTCATCTAGAATCAATCGCTATATCATTCATTTAAAAGTCCAAAAGAAGTATGGCCAATCCCAGATTGCCTGTTTAATAAATTCGTAGACACGGGTGTCAAATCAGGCCGGTCTACACCGGGCACAGAGACAGCTGTCAGCACATTACCAACCCTACGGCTGGAGAGTGTTAGCATTCACAATGAGAGAGGAGCGTCCCAAATGGGCCCCTTATTCCATATATAGTGCACTACTTTTGTAACAGAGCCTTATGGATCCCCGTGCACTATATAGAGTGCCGTTTAGGATTCACAGTCAGGGACTAATTTGTGTATTTCATATCCCACATTAATGAGTTCGAGGGAGTTCAGGACAACCTAGGATATTCACTCAATCTCTTTTGATCCCGTCCACCTTTGATAAGGAAAAAAAAACAATTAATTGATTAAAAGTTTAACTATCAAAGTAGACTGTGAGGTGGACATAATCTCTGAATCCCAATCCCATCCTATTTCTAGGCCCTGATCAATAGTAGTGCACTATAAAAGGAACAGGGCGCCATTTGGTGTAATTGTTTTAGCTCGTCAATTTGGATGTTTATTTGAGTCGAGTCTAATCACACAGTAGCTTGAAATGCTATTGATTCTTTTGCACGTGATCACTGAGAGTTTCCTGGCAACACCTACTGTTACTGTAGATGTTACTTCCTGGGTCGTTACAATGTGATCACCATGGCAACGGTAACAACGTTACGATCACTACCTTACAATTGGAACTGGTTGTGCAAAACCGATGTCACCATTACATGCTGAGACCACTTCACCTACACTACATCAGGAGACTCGGGGTTAACAGTCCCCTTCACTACATCAGGAGACTCAGGGTTAACAGTCCACTACACTACATCAGGAGACTCAGGGTTAACAGTCTCATACACTACATCAGGAGACTCATGGTTAACAGTCTCATACACTACATCAGGAGACTCAGGGTTAACAGTCCCCTACACTACATCAGGAGACTCAGGGTTAACAGTCCCCTACACTACATCAGGAGACTCAGGGTTAACAGTCCCCTACACTACATCAGGAGACTCAGGGTTAACAGTCCCCTACACTACATCAGGAGACTCAGGGTTAACAGTCCCCGACACTACATCAGGAGACTCAGGGTTAACAGTCCCTACACTACATCAGGAGACTCAGGGTTAACAGTCCCCGACACCACATCAGGAGACTCAGGGTTAACAGTCCCCTACACTACATCAGGAGACTCAGGGTTAACAGTCCCCTACACTACATCAGGAGACTCAGGGTTAACAGTCCCTACACTACATCAGGAGACTCAGGGTTAACAGTCCCCTACACTACATCAGGAGACTCAGGGTTAACAGTCCCCTACACTACATCAGGAGACTCAGGGTTAACAGTCCCCTACACTACGTCAGGAGACTCAGGGTTAACAGTCCCCTACACTACATCAGGAGACTCAGGGTTAACAGTCCACTACACTACATCAGGAGACTCAGGGTTAACAGTCGCATACACTACATCAGGAGACTCAGGGTTAACAGTCCCCTACACTACATCAGGAGACTCAGGGTTAACAGTCCACTACACTACATCAGGAGACTCAGGGTTAACAGTCCCCGACACTACATCAGGAGACTCAGGGTTAACAGTCTCCAACACTACATCAGGAGACTCAGGGTTAACAGTCCCCTACACTACATCAGGAGACTCAGGGTTAACAGTCCCCTACACTACATCAGGAGACTCAGGGTTAACAGTCTCCTACACTACATCAGGAGACTCAGGGTTAACAGTCTCCAACACTACATTAGGAGACTCAGGGTTAACATTATCCTGCACTACATCAGGAGACTCAGGGTTAACAGTCCCCTACACTACATCAGGAGACTCAGGGTTAACAGTCCCCTACACTACATCAGGAGACTCAGGGTTAACAGTCCACTACACTACATCAGGAGACTCAGGGTTAACAGTCCCCTACACTACATCAGGAGACTCAGGGTTAACAGTCTCATACACTACATCAGGAGACTCAGGGTTAACAGTCCCCTACACTACATCAGGGGACTCAGGGTTAACAGTCCCCTACACTACATCAGGAGACTCAGGGTTAACAGTCCCCTACACTACATCAGGAGACTCAGGGTTAACAGTCCACTACACTACATCAGGAGACTCAGGGTTAACAGTCCCCTACACTACATCAGGAGACTCAGGGTTAACAGTCTCATACACTACATCAGGAGACTCAGGGTTAACAGTCCCCTACACTACATCAGGAGACTCAGGGTTAACAGTCCCCTACACTACATCAGGAGACTCAGTGTTAACAGTCCCCTACACTACATCGGGAGACTCAGGGTTAACAGTCCCCTACACTACATCGGGAGACTCAGGGTTAACAGTCCCCTACACTACATCAGGAGACTCAGGGTTAACAGTCTCATACACTACACCAAGGAGACTCAGGGTTAACAGTCCCCTACACTACATCAGGAGACTCAGGGTTAACAGTCCCCTACACTACATCAGGAGACTCAGGGTTAAGAGTCCCCTACACTACATCAGGAGACTCAGGGTTAACAGTCCCCTACACTACATCAGGAGACTCAGTGTTAACAGTCCCCTACACTACATCAGGAGACTCAGGGTTAACAGTCCCCTACACTACATCAGGAGACTCAGGGTTAACAGTCCCCTACACTACATCAGGAGACTCGGGGTTAACAGTCCCCCACACTACATCAGGAGACTCAGGGTTAACAGTCCCCTACACTACACCAGGAGACTCAGGGTTAACAGTCCCCTACACTACATCAGGAGACTCAGGGTTAACAGTCCCCTACACTACATCGGGAGACTCAGGGTTAACAGTCTCCTACACTACATCAGGAGACTCAGGGTTAACAGTCCCCTACACTACATCAGGAGACTCAGGGTTAACAGTCTCCAACACTACATCAGGAGACTCAGGGTTAACAGTCCCCTACACTACATCAGGAGACTCAGGGTTAACAGCCCACTACACTACATCAGGAGACTCAGGGTTAACAGTCCCCTACACTACATCAGGAGACTCAGGGTTAACAGTCCCCTACACTACATCAGGAGACTCAGGGTTAACAGTCCCCTACACTACATCAGGAGACTCAGGGTTAACAGTCCCCTACACTACATCAGGAGACTCAGGGTTAACAGTCCCCTACACTACATCAGGAGACTCAGGGTTAACAGTCCCCTACACTACATCAGGAGACTCAGGGTTAACAGTCCCCTACACTACATCAGGAGACTCAGGGTTAACAGTCCACTACACTACATCAGGAGACTCAGGGTTAACAGTCCCCTACACTACATCAGGAGACTCAGGGTTAACAGTCTCCAACACTACATCAGGAGACTCAGGGTTAACAGTCCCCTACACTACATCAGGAGACTCAGGGTTAACAGCCCACTACACTACATCAGGAGACTCAGGGTTAACAGTCCCCTACACTACATCAGGAGACTCAGGGTTAACAGTCCCCTACACTACATCAGGAGACTCAGGGTTAACAGTCCCCTACACTACATCAGGAGACTCAGGGTTAGACAGTCCCCTACACTACATCAGGAGACTCAGGGTTAACAGTCCCCTACACTACATCAGGAGACTCAGGGTTAACAGTCCCCTACACTACATCAGGAGACTCAGGGTTAACAGTCCCCTACACTACATCAGGAGACTCAGGGTTAACAGTCCCCTACACTACATCAGGAGACTCAGGGTTAACAGTCCCCTACACTACATCAGGAAACTCAGGGTTAACAGTCCTCTACACTACATCAGGAGACTCAGGGTTAACAGTCCCCTACACAACATCAGGAGACTCAGGGTTAACAGTCCCCTACAATACATCAGGAGACTCAGGGTTAACAGTCCCCTACACTACATCAGGAGACTCAGGGTTAACAGTCCCCTACAATACATCAGGAGACTCAGGGTTAACAGTCCCCTACACTACATCAGGAGACTCAGGGTTAACAGTCCCCTACACTACATCAGGAGACTCAGGGTTAACAGTCCCCTACACTACATCAGGAGACTCAGGGTTAACAGTCCCCTACACTACATCAGGAGACTCAGGGTTAACAGTCCCCTACACTACATCAGGAGACTCAGGGTTAACAGTCCTCTACACTACATCAGGAGACTCAGGGTTAACAGTCTCCAACACTACATCAGGAGACTCAGGGTTAACAGTCCCCTACACTACATCAGGAGACTCAGGGTTAACAGTCCCCTACACTACATCAGGAGACTCAGGGTTAACAGTCTCCAACACTACATCAGGAGACTCAGGGTTAACAGTCTCCAACACTACATCAGGAGACTCAGGGTTAACAGTCCCCTACACTACATCAGGAGACTCAGGGTTAACAGTCCCCTACACTACATCAGGAGACTCAGGGTTAACAGTCCCCTACACTACATCAGGAGACTCAGGGTTAACAGTCCCTTACACTACATCAGGAGACTCAGGGTTAACAGTCCCCTACACTACATCAGGAGACTCAGGGTTAACAGTCCACTACACTACATCAGGAGACTCAGGGTTAACAGTCCCCTACACTACATCAGGAGACTCAGGGTTAACAGTCCCCTACACTACATCAGGAGACTCAGGGTTAACAGTCCCCTACACTACATCAGGAGACTCAGGGTTAACAGCCATTATTGTGTTCAGAATGAATATGTACTGAATGCTCTCCTGTGAGGAACTACATAGAATGGTCCACTCAATCGTGAGTAGTGGGGGACAAAGAAGTTCAACGGCTGGATGAGCTCTTTATTCTCTCTTAATGATGTTGTGTCTCTGACTGTAAAGGTCACATACAGAGGGAGAGATTATGTGATCTATCCAATCCGTTCATCGATCAATGTGTTCTCCTCAGAGACCTGAACTGTACAGACCACAAAGCCCTTTAAATGATAAGACAGGAGTACATTTGAACTGTAGTACATTAATTTAAAGTTAAATCTAGGATCAGCTGTAGTAATCAAATTACACGGCATCCTGACAACATCAGGGATGTTCATCCTGCTGGAGGTCATAGGTCATTTATATAAAGCCCTCCCACATAAACCTCCTGTGGTAACTACACAGGACAGAGATACCAGACCCGGTTGAGAGATGGCTAACTCTGGAGATACCTTCCATCTCCAACCTGTTAGGTACATCTGCTGTTACATTGTTGGCATCTTACTGGTAGAATAATCTCCAAGGCTCTCTAAATGGGATGGATTGGTGCCTCTAGGACAGTCCACGGCTCTCTAAATGGGATGGATTGGTGCCTCTAGGACAGTCCAAGGCTCTCTAAATGGGATGGATTGGTGCCTCCGAGACAGTCCAAGGCTCTCTAAATGGGATGGATTGGTGCCTCTGAGACAGTCCAAGGCTCTCTAAATGGGATGGATTGGTGCCTCTGGGACAGTCCAAGGCTCTCTAAATGGGATGGAATGGTGCCTCTGGGACAGTCCAAGGCTCTCTAAATGGGATGGATTGGTGCCTCTGAGACAGTCCAAGGCCCTCTAAATGGGATGGATTGGTGCCTCGAAGACAGTCCAAGGCTCTCTAAATGGGATGGATTGGTGCCTCTGAGACAGTCCAAGGCTCTCTAAATGGGATGGATTGGTGCCTCTGGGACAGTCCAAGGCTCTCTAAATGGGATGGATTGGTGCCTCTGAGACAGTCCAAGGCTCTCTAAATGGGATGGATTGGTGCCTCTAAGACAGTTCAAGGCTCTCTAAATGGGATGGATTGGTGCCTCTGAGACAGTCCAAGGCTCTCTAAATGGGATGGATTGGTGCCTCTAGGACAGTCCAAGGCTCTCTAAATGGGATGGATTGGTGCCTCTGGGACAGTCCAAGGCTCTCTAAATGGGATGGATTGGTGCCTCTGGGACAGTCCAAGGCTCTCTAAATGGGATGGATTGGTGCCTCTAGGACAGTCCAAGGTTCTCTAAATGGGATGGATTGGTGCCTCCGAGACAGTCCAAGACTCTCTAAATGGGATGGATTGGTGCCTCTAGGACAGTCCAAGGCTCTCTAAATGGGATGGATTGGTGCCTCTGAGACAGTCCAAGGCTCTCTAAATGGGATGGATTGGTGCCTCTGAGACAGTCCAAGGCTCTCTAAATGGGATGGATTGGTGCCTCTAGGACAGTCCAAGGCTCTCTAAATGGGATGGATTGGTGCCTCTAGGACAGTCCAAGGCTCTCTAAATGGGATGGATTGGTGCCTCTAGGACAGTCCAAGACTCTCTAAATGGGATGGATTGGTGCCTCTGGGACAGTCCAAGACTCTCTAAATGGGATGGATTGGTGCCTCTAGGACAGTCCAAGGCTCTCTAAATGGGATGGATTGGTGCCTCTGAGACAGTCCAAGGCTCTCTAAATGGGATGGATTGGTGCCTCTAGGACAGTGCAAGGCTCTCTAAATGGGATGGATTGGTGCCTCTGAGACAGTCCAAGGCTCTCTAAATGGGATGGATTGGTGCCTCTAGGACAGTCCAAGGCTCTCTAAATGGGATGGATTGGTGCCTCTAGGACAGTGCAAGGCTCTCTAAATGGGATGGATTGGTGCCTCTGGGACAGTGCAAGGCTCTCTAAATGGGATGAATTGGTGCCTCTGGGACAGTCCAAGGCTCTCTAAATGGGATGGATTGGTGCCTCTGGGACAGTCCAAGGCTCTCTAAATGGGATGGATTGGTGCCTCCGAGACAGTCCAAGGCTCTCTAAATGGGATGGATTGGTGCCTCCGAGACAGTCCAAGGCTCTCTAAATGGGATGGATTGGTGCCTCTAGGACAGTCCAAGGCTCTCTAAATGGGATGGATTGGTGCCTCTGAGACAGTCCAAGGCTCTCTAAATGGGATGGATTGGTGCCTCCGAGACAGTCCAAGGCTCTCTAAATGGGATGGATTGGTGCCTCCGAGACAGTCCAAGGCTCTCTAAATGGGATGGATTGGTGCCTCTAGGACAGTCCAAGGCTCTCTAAATGGGATGGATTGGTGCCTCTGGGACAGTCCAAGGTTCTCTAAATGGGATGGATTGGTGCCTCTGGGACAGTCCAAGGCTCTCTAAATGGGATGGAATGGTGCCTCTAGGACAGTCCAAGGCTCTCTAAATGGGATGGATTGGTGCCTCCGAGACAGTCCAAGGCTCTCTAAATGGGATGGATTGGTGCCTCTGAGACAGTCCAAGGCTCTCTAAATGGGATGGATTGGTGCCTCTAGGACAGTCCAAGGCTCTCTAAATGGGATGGATTGGTGCCTCTAGGACAGTCCAAGGCTCTCTAAATGGGATGGATTGGTGCCTCTAGGACAGTCCAAGGTTCTCTAAATGGGATGGATTGGTGCCTCTGGGACAGTCCAAGGCTCTCTAAATGGGATGGATTGGTGCCTCTAGGACAGTCCAAGGCTCTCTAAATGGGATGGATTGGTGCCTCTGAGACAGTCCAAGGCTCTCTAAATGGGATGGATTGGTGCCTCTGAGACAGTCCAAGGCTCTCTAAATGGGATGGATTGGTGCCTCTGAGACAGTCCAAGGCTCTCTAAATGGGATGGATTGGTGCCTCTGAGACAGTCCAAGGCTCTCTAAATGGGATGGATTGGTGCCTCTGAGACAGTCCAAGGCTGATTGAGGACCTTTTCACTCCAGAATGTGATTGTTTTCTATGACTGTGTTCATGTGTTTATATTGATGTGAATATTAATGTGTTTATATTGGTTTGAATATTAATGTGGTTATATTGATGAGAATATTAATGTATTTATATTGGTTTGAATATTAATGTGGTTATATTGGTTTGAATATATTAATGTGTTTATATTGGTTTGAATATTAATGTGGTTATATTGTTAAATATATCGATGTATTTATATTTATGTTTGATACAGGGTCATCTGTGAAAGAGACCTTGGTCTCTGTCAAAGCAAAAAGTGACGTAAATCAAGCAAAATATCGTCTATAGTGACTGAGGTAAAACATGTCCAGGCATGTATAGTCTTCCTGTATGGTCGCTGTGAGTAGAACATGATGTACTCATTGGACAAAGCATGAATTCATCATGAATGATATTTCACTGCATTACAATTATACCCAGTGTCCCACTCCCACCTTACAGTCGCATACTATAGGAGTTAGTCTCCGAACCCAGAACAAAATCTTATTGGCGGTAGAATATCTCTGCCAAGAGGAGTTAGCTATTGTAGCCTACCTGGCAACACACGTAGGTCTGCGTCGCTGCCGGTGCGGGCGCTGCCAGGGTTGTCTGCCAGGCAGCGGTAGGTGGCAGAGTCTGGTGGTTGAACCTTGCTAACCTGGAGCGAGCCAGAGGGCAGTACCACCACCCTGCTCTCTGGTGTCAAGGTGAGGGGCAGGTCCTCTCTGTTCTTCTGCCAGCGTACCACGGGCATGGGATCACCAGTCACCTCACAGCGCAGCAGGGCCGTGTCACCCAGGTAGGAGGACACTGACTCTGTCGGGACCACGAGCTTCAACGGACCTGAAGGGAGAGAGAGAGACAGTGGTTTAGTCATGGACTCTGTAGGGACCAGCTTCAACGGACCTGGTGGGAGAGAGAGAGACAGTGGTTTAGATGACACTGGGAAGAGACAAGAAGTTAGAAGTAATCACAGGTATGAAGACCCTGATTCTGTATGGACCACGAGTTTCAGGGGATCTGGAGAGAGAGGAGAGAGAGAGAGGAGAGCGAGAGAGAGCGATGAGAGAGAGAGAAGGTCATGATCAGATGAGCTCCTGCATTTTTCAGCATTTTCTTAAAGAAATATAGATTTAGAGTGAGATAAAATTTGATTTTTTTGTCAGGAACACATACTGGATGTTACCCTCTACAACATGACCCTCACTTCAAATCAAAACTTAAAACCTTCAACCTGATTTTGGACGGAATTACGGAATCACCTGGAAGGTTCACAACTACCAGGGATTATTATTCTATACAGCAAATTCTCTGGAAAACAACAGAAACCTGAAAACACCATCCAACCTGGAACTGAGTGAGTAATGCTTAGTCTGAAACTATATTCTATTTCCAAAAGCCAAGAAGGAAAATACACAACATTACTTTATAAGGACTGAATTCTAACATAATTCTGCCAAGCTTGATACAGCTTCAACTAGCACTGACGTGTCAAGTGAGAGGTGTCAAAGCCCATTAGCCCAACAATGGCAGGAGAGTCACACAGTCTATCCCAACCAAATGGAGAGGCCTTAGAGGCTCCCTCCCGCTGTTCAGAGGTAATTAAAATACAGCACCCTGTGTATGTAAAGATTGATAAGGCAAGAAAAGATTACAAAATGAAGCTCCTTATGGAAAATCAAGAGACACTTTTCGCTGACTATTACAAAAATGGGAACATCAGCAACCTTATCTTCCACACAAACCATCCCCTGGCACGGCACAGTGCTATATTAGCACACTACCCCTTGTTAAGAGAGGGGGGGTTAACGAGGGGTGGAAACTCAGAATACTAGACAGCGAGGACTCTGAGTCAGCTAGTATAAACCTCTATGAGTCCGGAACAGTAATGGTACAGGTGAACCCCAAACAGTTTCAGCTGGACTTTCACCTAATTAAAGAATGAGCCCAGCAGGAGAAGCTCTCCTTGATAAAGATACCCCCACACCGAGCGGGTCAGACCAGACCTCTTCATTATGTAACCCCACAGACGAGCAACCCCCAGCGGAGAGTCAACCTCCCAGCACAGATTACTACTCCCTCATAGAAATGAAGGATAAATTCACCCAGCTGGAGGTAAGGCAGGTGGAGCTGGAACAGCAGTGTATTACACTCCAGTCAGAACAGACCCAGACAACAGTCCAGCGCAACAACACCCCCTTAACCAGACCCGGAGAGCAGGAGGTGGAAAGAGACATATCTGCACTCTGGACTGTGGTGAGACAACTACAACAGGAGAAAGAGCAGGAGCAGGAGCAGAACAGAGCACTGAAGGAGAGGATCAGACTGCTGGAGGAGAGATTGAGGGGGACGGCGTGTGACAGAGAACAACCCACTAGAGAGGTGGCCACCCCCACAGAGAAGCCAGCAGAACAGCCCACCTCAGCACCCGACAAAAGTCTCGACACCACAGCAGAACAGTCCACACCAGACCCTGACTATAGAGACGACATCACAGCAGAACAGACAAATGAAGAACCCCAAGCCCAGCGGCTCTCACCCCCTCTGAGTATCCCCCTGTCAGCCACCCTGATAGCCCTTCTGACAACCCCCGCACCCCCACAGAGGACAAACACAAGACATAGATTGTACTCCTTATGGAATCAAATGGGAAATATATAGAATTTAAAAAACTTTTTCCCAAACACAGTGTGTCTAAACTCTGGTGTCAAACACCCAGCGCGCCCTAGACCTTCTGTCTGAGGACCAACTGGGCTCACCTAGCCACATAATAATACACACAGGCACAAACGACCTGAGAGCAAAGCAGGAAAGAGTGGCCACAGCACTGGCTACCACGAAAATACTTCCACCCTGCCACAATACAGCGGGTAAATGCAAGTATTTCCCATGACTGTGCCTCAAAACCAAATGTTTTCCTGGCCCACCACTCCACCCTGGACTTGAACAGCCTCTATGACCAGGTCCACCTCTACAAGGCAGCAGTGCCCACCTTTGCCCAGACTCTAAAGGACATCACTCTCAAACGTATCCCCAACACTTCACACAGGAGCCACAGATCAATAGACACCCCACCCAGACCAGCGAGACACCCTCCAAGACCTGCAGGACCCCCCCCTGGACCTACACATGGAGGACCCACACCAAGAGGACTTAATTCCAGACCACAGCACCCCCAGACACATCCACACCCCCACCCCAACCAATCAACACCCCCCCACGTCAACCATGCCCACACCCCATTTAGACCCCCTCAGATCAGACCTATGCCACTCCTGCCCACCCCATGCACCCCACCCCCACAAAGAGGGCCTCAACATGGAAATCACACATACTCCCAGGTAGTGAGCAGGGCAAACAGGCCCAACCCCACTCTTACACTCGCCCAAGCCAATGGCATGTACCAGATGCTCAGCAGTCTCTGCTCACACTTACTGGCCTGAGACCAACAACATTGGACACTTTATGGAACAAAAGGCCTTCACTATATCATCCTGGAGTATCCAAGGCCTGAGGTTACAAAGAGCTGGTAGTCCCATCCACCAAACTACCAGGTGTTAAAAAGGGAAGGGAAGGGGGTATGCTAATTTGGTATAGAGCAGACCAAACTCACTCCATTAAATTAATCAAAACAGGAACATTCTACATTTGGCTAGAAATTCAAAAGGAAATTATCCTAACAGAGAAAAATGTCCTCCTGTGTGCTACCTATATCCCCCCACTAGAATCCCCATATTTTAATGAAGACAGCTTCTCCATCCTGGAGGGGGAGATCAATCATTTCCAGGCCCAGGGACATGTACTAATCTGTGGTGACCTAAATGCCAGAACCGGACAAGAACCTGACACCCTCAGCACACAGGGGGACAAACACCTTGCAGGTGACAGCATTCCCTCCCCCATATGCCCCCCTAGGCACAACTATGACAACATAACAAACAAAAACGGGTCACAACTCCTGCAGCTCTGTCGCACGCTGGGTATGTACATAGTCAATGGTAGGCTTCGAGGGGACTCCTATGGTAGGTACACCTATAGCTCTGTTACATCCTGGGTATGTACATAGTCAATGGTAGGGTTCGAGGGGACTCCTATGGTAGGTACACCTATAGCTCATCTCTTGGCAGTAGTACTGTAGACTACTTTATCACTGACCTCAACCCAGAGTCTCTCAGAGCGTTCACAGTCAGCCTACTGACACCCCTATCAGACCACAGCAACATCACATTCAGCCCACTGACACCCCTATCAGATCACAGTCAGCCCACTGACACCCCTATCAGATCACATTCAGCCCACTGACACCCCTATCAGATCACAGTCAGCCCACTGACACCCCTATCAGATCAGTCAGCCCACTGACACCCCTATCAGATCACAGTCAGCCCACTGACACCCCTATCAGATCACAGTCAGCCCACTGACTCCCCTATCAGATCAGTCAGCCCACTGACACCCCTATCAGATCAGTCAACCCACTGACACCCCTATCAGATCAGTCAGCCCACTGACACCCCTATCAGACCAGTCAGCCCACTGACTCCCCTATCAGATCACAGTCAGCCCACTGACTCCCCTATCAGACCAGTCAGCCCACTGACACCCCTATCAGATCAGTCAACCCACTGACACCCCTATCAGATCAGTCAGCCCACTGACACCCCTATCAGACCAGTCAGCCCACTGACTCCCCTATCAGATCACAGTCAGCCCACTGACACCCCTATCAGACCAGTCAGCCCACTGACTCCCCTATCAGACCACAGTCAGCCCACTGACTCCCCTATCAGATCACAGTCAGCCCACTGACACCCCTATCAGATCAGTCAGCCCACTGACTCCCCTATCAGATCACAGTCAGCCCACTGACTCCCCTATCAGATCACAGTCAGCCCACTGACACCCCTATCAGATCACAGTCAGCCCACTGACTCCCCTATCAGACCACAGTCAGCCCACTGACACCCCTATCAGATCACAGTCAGCCCACTGACTCCCCTATCAGATCACAGTCAGCCCACTGACACCCCTATCAGACCAGTCAGCCCACTGACACCCCTATCAGACCAGTCAGCCCACTGACTCCCCTATCAGACCACAGCAACATCACAGTCAGCCCACTGACTCCCCTATCAGACCACAGTCAGCCCACTGACTCCCCTATCAGACCACAGTCAGCCCACTGACTCCCCTATCAGACCACAGTCAGCCCACTGACACCCCTATCAGACCAGTCAGCCCACTGACACCCCTATCAGACCAGTCAGCCCACTGACTCCCCTATCAGACCACAGCAACATCACAGTCAGCCCACTGACACCCCTATCAGACCACAGTCAGCCCACTGACTCCCCTATCAGACCAGTCAGCCCACTGACTCCCCTATCAGATCACAGTCAGCCCACTGACTCCCCTATCAGACCAGTCAGCCCACTGACTCCCCTATCAGATCAGTCAGCCCACTGACACCCCTATCAGATCACAGTCAGCCCACTGACTCCCCTATCAGACCAGTCAGCCCACTGACTCCCCTATCAGATCAGTCAGCCCACTGACACCCCTATCAGATCACAGTCAGCCCACTGACTCCCCTATCAGACCACAGTCAGCCCACTGACTCCCCTATCAGACCAGTCAGCCCACTGACACCCCTATCAGATCACAGTCAGCCCACTGACACCCCTATCAGATCACAGTCAGCCCACTGACTCCCCTATCAGACCAGTCAGCCCACTGACACCCCTATCAGATCACAGTCAGCCCACTGACTCCCCTATCAGACCACAGTCAGCCCACTGACACCCCTATCAGATCACAGTCAGCCCACTGACTCCCCTATCAGACCAGTCAGCCCACTGACACCCCTATCAGATCACAGTCAGCCCACTGACACCCCTATCAGATCACAGTCAGCCCACTGACTCCCCTATCAGATCACCGTCAGCCCACTGACACCCCTATCAGATCAGTCAGCCCACTGACACCCCTATCAGACCAGTCAGCCCACTGACTCCCCTATCAGATCACAGTCAGCCCACTGACACCCCTATCAGACCACAGTCAGCCCACTGACACCCCTATCAGACCAGTCAGCCCACTGACTCCCCTATCAGACCACAGTCAGCCCACTGACACCCCTATCAGATCACAGTCAGCCCACTGACACCCCTATCAGATCACAGTCAGCCCACTGACACCCCTATCAGATCACAGTCAGCCCACTGACTCCCCTATCAGATCACAGTCAGCCCACTGACTCCCCTATCAGATCACAGTCAGCCCACTGACACCCCTATCAGACCACAGTCAGCCCACTGACACCCCTATCAGATCACAGTCAGCCCACTGACTCCCCTATCAGATCACAGTCAGCCCACTGACTCCCCTATCAGATCACAGTCAGCCCACTGACTCCCCTATCAGACCAGTCAGCCCACTGACTCCCCTATCAGATCACCGTCAGCCCACTGACACCCCTATCAGACCACAGTCAGCCCACTGACACCCCTGTCAGACCACAGCAAAATCACAGTCTACTTGAACAGAGCAATACTCAATCATGAGGCATCAAAGCCAAAGGAACTGAGTAATATTAAGAAATGCTATAGATGGAAGGAATGCAGTTTAGAAACCTACCAAAAAACAATTAGGCAACAACAAATTCAATCCCCTTTAGACAATTTCCTGGGTAAAACTTTCCACTGTAATAGTGAAGGTGTAAACTTGGCAGTAGAAAATCTTAACAGTATATTTGACCTCTCAGCTCCCTATCGAATCTAAAAATCTCAAATAGAAAACTTGAAGAAAATGAACAACAATGACAAATGGTTTGATGAAGAATGCAAAAATCTAAGAAAGAAATTGAGAAACCTGTCCAACCAAAAACATAGAGACCCGGAATACCTGGGTCTACGCCTTCACTATGGTGAATCACTAAAACAATACAGAAATACACTACGGAAAAAGAATGAACAGCACGTCAGAAATCAGCTCAATGTAATTGAAGAATCCATAGACTCTAACCACTTCTGGGAAAATTGGAAAACACTAAACAAACAACAACACGAAGAATTATCTATCCACAATGGAGATGTATGGGTAAACCACTTCTCAAATCTTTTTGGCTCTATAACAAAGAATAAAGAGCAAAAACATATACATGATCAAATAGAAGTCTTAGAATCAACGATTAAAGACTACCAGAACCCACTGGAATCTCTAATTACCTTGAACGAGTTACAGGACAAAATAAAAACCCTCCAACCCAAAAAGGCCTGTGGTATTGATGGTATCCTTCGTGAAATGATCAAATATACAGACAACAAATTCCAATTGGCTATACTAAAACTCTTTAACATCATCCTTAGCTCTGGCATCTTCCCCAACATTTGGAACCAAGGACTGATCACCCCAATCCACAAAAGTGGAGACAAATTTGACCCCAATAACTACCGTGCAATATGCGTCAACAGTAACCTTGGGAAAATCCACTGCATTATCATTAACAGCAGACTCGTACATTTCCTCAATGAAAACAATGTACTGAATAAATGTCAAATTGGCTTTTTACCAAATTACCGAACAACAGACCATGTATTCACCCTGCACACCCTAATTGACAACCAAACAAACCAAAACAAAGGCAAAGTCTTCTCATGCTTTGTTGATTTCAAAAAAGCCTTTGACTCAATATGGCATGAGGGTCTGTTACACAAATTGATGGAAAGTGGTGTTGGGGGTAAAACACACGACAATTATAAAATCCACGTACACAAACAACAAGTGTGCGGTTAAAATTGGCAAAAAACACACATTTCTTCACACAGGGTCGTGCGGTGAGACAGGGATGCAGCTTAAGCCCCACCCTCTTCAACATATTCATCAACGAATTGGCGCGGGCACTAGAAAAGTCTGCAGCACCCGGCCTCACCCTACTAGAATCCAAAGTCAAATGTCTACTGTTTGCTGATGATCTGGTGCTTCTGTCACCAACCAAGGAGGGCCTACAGCAGCACCTAGATCTTCTGCACAGATTCTGTCAGACCTGGGCCCTGACAGCAAATCTCAGTAAGACCAAAATAATGGTGTTCCAAAAAAGGTCCAGTCGCCACGACCACAAATACAAATTCCATCTAGACACTGTTGCTCTATAGCACACAAAAAACTATACATACCTTGGCCTAAACATCAGCGCCACAGGTAACTTCCACAAAGCTGTGAACGATCTGAGAGACAAGGCAAGAAGGGCATTCTATGCCATCGAAAGGAACATAAATTTCAACATACCAATTAGGATCTGGCTAAAAATACTTGAATCAGTCATAGAGCCCATTGCCCTTTATGGTTGTGAGGTCTGGGGTCCACTCACCAACCAAGACTTCACAAAATGGGACAAACACCAAATTGAGACTCTGCATGCAGAATTCTGCAAAAATATCCTCAGTGTACAACGTAGAACACCAAATAATGCATGCAGAGCAGAATTAGGCTGATACCCACTAATTATCAAAATCCAGAAAAGAGCTGTTAAATTATACAACCACCTAAAAGGAAGCGATTCCCAAACCTTCCATAACAAAGCCATCACCTACAGAGAGATGAACTTGGAGAAGGGTCCCCTAAGCAAGCTGGTCCTGGGGCTCTGTTCACAAACACAAACACACCCTACAGAGCCCCAGGACAGCAGCACAATTAGACCCAACCAAATCATGAGAAAACAAAAAGATAATTTCTTGACATATTGGAAAGAATTAACAAAAAAACAGAGCAAACTAGAATGCTATTTGTCCCTAAACAGAGAGTACACAGTGGCAGAATACCTGACCACTGTGACTGACCCAAACTTAAGGAAAGCTTTGACTATGTACAGACTCAGTGAGCATAGCCTTGCTATTGAGAAAGGCCGCCGTAGGCAGACATGGCTCTCAAGAGAAGACAGGCTATGTGCTCACTGCCCACAAAATGAGGTGGAAACTGAGCTGCACTTCCTAACCTCCTGTCCAATGTATGACCATATTAGAGACACATATTTCCCTCAGATTACACAGATCCACAAAGAATTCGAAAACAAATCCAATTTTGAAAAACTCCCATATCTACTGGGTGAAATTCCACAGTGTGCCATCAGAGCAGCAAGATTTGTGACCTGTTGCCACGAGAAAAGGGCAACCAGTGAGGAACAAACACCATTGTAAATACAACCCATATCTATGCTTATTTATTTTATCTTGTGTCCTTTACCATTTGTACATTGTAAAAACACTGTATATATATATATATATAATATGACATTTGTAATGTCTTTATTGTTTTGAAACTTCTGTATGTGTGATGTCTACTGTTAATTTTTATTGTTTACCTTACTTGCTTTGGCAATGTTAACACATGTTTCCCATGCCAATAAAGCCCCTTGAATTGAAATTGAATGGAATTGAATTGAGAGAGAAAGAGAGAGATACAGAGAGAGATACAGTGAGTTAGACCCTGATTCTGTATGGACAACGAGTTTCAGGGGACCTGGGAGAGGGAGAGATGGGGGTCAGAAGCTTCATTGACATGAAGAAAACGTTACTAGGGAGAGAAGAGTACCTTTGTAGTGAGAGATAAAAATGAAGCTATCTGCTGAGAGATACCACTGTAGCTATCGGCTGAGAGATACCACTGTAGCTATCTGCTGAGAGATACCACTGTAGCTATCGGCTGAGAGATACCACTGTAGCTATCTGCTGAGAGATACCACTGTAGCTATCTGCTGAGAGATACCACTGTAGCTATCGGCTGAGAGATACCACTGTAGCTATCTGCTGAGAGATACCACTGTAGCTATCGGCTGAGAGATACCACTGTAGCTATCTGCTGAGAGATACCACTGTAGCTATCGGCTGAGAGATACCACTGTAGCTATCTGCTGAGAGATACCACTGTAGCTATCGGCTGAGAGATACCACTGAAGCTATTTGATGAGAGATACCACTGAAGCTATCTGATGAGAGGTACAACTGAAGCTATCTGATGAGAGGTACAACTGAAGCTATCTGATGAGAGGTACAACTGAAGCTATCTGATGAGAGGTACAACTGAAGCTATCTGATGAGAGGTACAACTGAAGCTATCTGATGAGAGGTACAACTGAAGCTATCTGATGAGAGGTACAACTGAAGCTATCTGATGAGAGGTACAACTGAAGCTATCTGATGAGAGGTACAACTGAAGCTATCTGATGAGAGGTACAACTGAAGCTATCTGATGAGAGGTACAACTGAAGCTATCTGATGAGAGGTACAACTGAAGCTATCTGATGAGAGGTACAACTGAAGCTATCTGATGAGATATACCACTGAAGCTATCTGCTGAGAGATATGACTGAAGCTATCTGCTGAGAGATATGACTGAAGCTATCTGATGAGAGATACCACTGATTACTTTGGACTTTTTCTCTCTCCTCAAATACCACCAGTACAGCAAAATAATGTTAGGGGCATCATGTTAAAAATACCATTTCAATAATATGATATGTTGCAGTGCTGTGTAGAGTTTACAGAGGATCACCAGGGTCTGATCTGTAGAGGTGATGTGTAGAGTTTACAGAGGATCACCAGGGTCTGATCTTTAGAGGTGATGTGTAGAGTTTACAGAGGATCACCAGGGTCTGATCTGTAGAGGTGATGTGTAGAGTTTACAGAGGATCACCAGGGTCTGATCTGTAGAGGTGATGTGTAGAGTTTACAGAGGATCACCAGGGTAAGAATTATTTTGGTCTTCTTCGGGTGATTCATTGAACTCTGAGAGACCTCGACGCTTGTGCTAATTAGTAGGATAACTATCAATATGGTATGTCCGTCCAACACACATTTTAATAAACCCATCCTATTGGTTAATAAACCCATCTTATTGGTTAATAAACCCATCCTATTGGTTAATAAACCCATCATATTGGCTAATAAACCCATCATATTGGTTAATAAACCCATCCTATTGGTTAATAAACCCATCCTATTGGTTAATAAACCCATCCTATTGGTTAATAAACCCATCTTATTGGTTAATAAACCCATCCTATTGGTTAATAAACCCATATTATTGGTTAATAAACCAATCCTATTGGTTAATAAAGCAATCCTATTGGTTAATAAACCCATCATATTGGCTAATAAACCCATCCTATTGGTTAATAAACCCATCCTATTGGTTAATAAACCCATCCTATTGGTTAATAAACCCATCCTATTGGTTAATAAACCCGTCCTATTGGTTAATAAACCCATCCTATTGGTTAATAAACCTGTCCTATTGATTTCAATAAACCCATCCTATTGATTTCAATAAACTCATCCTATTGATTTTAATAAACCCAGCCTATTCATATATACCCAGCCTATTCCAATATACCCAGCCTATTCCAATATAACCAGCCTATTCCAATATACCCAGCCTATTGCAATATACCCAGCCTATTGCAATATACCCAGCCTATTCCAATATACCCAGCCTATTCCAATATACCCAGCCTATTCCAATATACCCAGCCTATTCCAATATACCCAGCCTATTCCAATATACCCAGCCTATTCCAATATACCCAGCCTATTCCAATATACACAGCCTATTCCAATATACCCAGCCTATTCCAATATACCCAGCCTATTCCAATATACCCAGCCTATTCCAATATAACCAGCCTATTCCAATATACCCAGCCTATTCCAATATAACCAGCCTATTCCAATATACCCAGCCTATTGCAATATACCCAGCCTATTGCAATATACCCAGCCTATTCCAATATACCCAGCCTATTCCAATATACCCAGCCTATACCAATATACCCAGCCTATTCCAATATACCCAGCCTATTCCAATATACCCAGCCTATTCCAATATACCCAGCCTATTCCAATATACCCAGCCTATTCCAATATACCCAGCCTATTCCAATATAACCAGCCTATTCCAATATACCCAGCCTATTGCAATATACCCAGCCTATTGCAATATACCCAGCCTATTCCAATATACCCAGCCTATTCCAATATACCCAGCCTATACCAATATACCCAGCCTATTCCAATATACCCAGCCTATTCCAATATACCCAGCCTATTCCAATATACCCAGCCTATTCCAATATACCCAGCCTATTCCAATATACCCATCCTATTCCAATATACCCATCCTATTCCAATATACCCAGCCTATTCCAATATACCCAGCCTATTCCAATATACCCAGCCTATTCCAATATACCCAGCTTATTCCAATATACCCAGCCTCGATCTACTACGCTTCATTTGTAATTCATCTGTCATGTTATCGCCGCCGGAGTCAATTCTAGGGTCATTATATAATTATACAGTCAAACTTGAAAACATGCAAAAAAAATAAAAGCAGTAGATATCTCCACAGTATACTATATCATCGCCGTTGGAATGTTGTCCAATTTCCTCTAGAATCCCCCCCCCCCCCCCCCTGTCAATCTACATAACAAACAGTCCCGCTGTGTTGATAGGCAGCACCATGAAGCAGGATAGGTAGCTCCAGCAGGGTGGAGAGATGTAAGATTAAGAAAAGCCCTGAAAGTGGTTATTACAAAGGGATGACAGCTCAGGGTGGGAGAGGTTAGTGTGTCAGGAAACAGAAAAAAAAATGGCTCCCTGCTCTCATTACAGGGCACTACTTTGATCCAGAGCCACACGGGGCAATCTATCGCTCGCTACCCCTTTAAAAACCTCCTCTCCAATCACGGGCTCTGGTCGAATGTAGTGTACTTTAAAGGGAATAGAGCACCGTTTGGGTACGCGGCCCTCAGTGAAAGGTCCTAATAGCCTGTCTGTCTCATTAGTGATACACTGAGAGGGGATTCAGACTTTAAGCCACTTTGAATGTCCCTCCTCCCCCCCCTACGCCACTAATCTACTGGATCATTTCAATGGAAAGGGAGGCCTCCCACCCTCTGCCACAAATCTAACGGATCATTTCAATGGAAAGGGAGGCCTCCCACCCTCCACCACTAATCTACCGGATCATTTCAATGGAAAGGGAGGCCTCCCACCCTCCGCCACTAATCTACCGGATCATTTCAATGGAAAGGGAGGCCTCCCACCCTCCGCCACTAATCTACCAGATCATTTCAATGGAAAGGGAGGCCTCCCACCCTCCGCCACTAATCTACCGGATCATTTCAATGGAAAGGAGGCCTCCCACCCTTCGCCACTAATCTACTGGATCATTTCAATGGAAAGGGAGGCCTCCCACCCTCCGCCACTAATCTACTGGAATGGAAAGGGAGGCCTCCCACCCTCCGCCACTAATCTACTGGAATGGAAAGGGAGGCCTCCCAGGTCTCTGTTCCCTGGTCCTCGCAAATAAACCGTCTCTATTTTTATGCCCCTAAGTCCCACTCTCTCTCTCTTCTCTCCTCTCTCTCTCTCTCTCTCTCTCTCTCTCTCTCTCTCTCCTTCTCTCTCTCCCTCCCTCTCTTTCCCCTTATCTCTCCTCTCTCTCTCTCTCTCTCTCTCTCTCTCCTTCTCTCTCTCCCTCCCTCTCTTTCCCTTATCTCTCCCTCTCTCTCTCTCTCTCTCTCTCTCTCTCTCTCCTTCTCTCTCTCTCCTCTCTCTCTCTCTCTCTCTCTCCTTCTCTCTCTCTCATTCTCTCTCTCTCTCTCTGTCCTTCTCTCTCTCTCTCCCTCTCTCTCTCTCTCCTTCTCTCTCTCTCCCTCTCTCTCCCTCTCTCTCTCTCTTTCTCTCTCCATCTCTCCCTCTCACATGACCTCACGCAGATCCCCATGTTCTGCGTAAGAGAATAACTTGTTCTGTGTCTGCCCCAGGTACTGTCTATCGTACAATGTGATTATAGAGGAAACATTGTATCAGTGTGTCGTCCAGGTTTTTCCCCTGTGGTTTAACGTCTGTGGTGGCCTGACCTCTAGAATTTCTGTGACAGAAACTCAAAATCCTGATGAAATCTGTACAAATCACCTTAACATTGAAAGAGCTCCCCAAAACCCTTTGAAACATGAGGTAACACATCCAAGGGTTGGGAAGTGCACTGGGAATCCATACATGTCCTCTGCTGTGATCTACACAGGGCTCTACACAGGGCTCTATACAGGGCACTATAGAGGGCTATACAGATGGCTCTACAGGTGGCTCTACACAGGGCTCTATACAGGGCACTATAGATGGCTCTACACAGGGCTCTACACAGGGCTCTATACAGGGCACTATAGAGGGCTATAATAATGGCTCTACAGGTGGCTCTACAGGTGGCTCTACACAGGGCACTATAGATGGCTCTACACAGGGCTCTACTCTGGGCTCTATAGATGGCTCTATACAGAGCTCTACAGGTGGCTCTACACAGGGCACTATAGATGGCTCTACACAGGGCTCTACACAGGGCTCTACAGGTGGTTCTATACAGAGCTCTACACAGGGCTCTATACAGGGCTATACAGATGGCTCTATACAGGGCTCAATACAGGGCTCTACACAGGGTTCTACAGATGGCTCTACACAGGGCTCTACTCTGGGCTCTATAGATGGCTCTATACAGGGCTATACAGATGGCTCTATACAGGGCTCTACTCTGGGCTCTATAGATGGCTCTACACAGGGCACTACAGGTGGCTCTATACAGGGCTCTAAAGATGGCTCTACACAGGGCACTATAGATGGCTCTATACAGGGCTCTACAGATGGCTCTACACAGGGCACTATAGATGGCTCTATACAGGGCTCTACAGATGGCTCTACACAGGGCTCTACAGATGGCTCTATTCAGGGCTCTACAGATGGCTCTATTCAGGGATCTACACAGAGCTCTACAGATGGCTCTATTCAGGGTTCTAAAGATGGCTCTATACAGGATTCTACAGATGGCTCTATTCAGGGCTCTACACAGGGCTCTATACAGGGCTCTACAGATGGCTCTATCCAGGGCTCTACAGAGGGCTCTATACAGGGCTCTACATAGGGATCTATAAAGGGCTCTACACAAGGATCTAAAAAGGGCTATACACAGTGCTCTATACAGGGCTCTATACAGAGCTCAACACAGGGCTCTATACAGGGCTCTACACCGGGCTCTATACAGGGCACTATAGATGTATCTATACAGCGCTCTATACAGATTTCTACACCGGGCTCTATTCAGGGCTCTATACAGAGCTCTACACAGGGCTATATACAGGGCTCTATACAGGGCTCTACACAGGGCTCTATACAGAGCTCTACACAAATAGAAAATAAAGGTAATGTACAGGTGAAATATGTAATGTCATAGTGTTCAGAGTTGACCTCATATAACTTACTACCCTGAAGATATTCACTGGCCTGGAGACAGCAACCTATAATTCAGACTTCATTCAACCAGTTGATTTAGGGTATGTCTGTCTATATGCAAATGGAGCAGGAGACTGTACGTACAACGTCCTCTCCTCTCCTCTCCTCCTCTCCTCTCCTCTCCTCTCCTCTCCTCTCCTCTCCTCTACCCTCTCCTCTCCTCTCATCTCTTCCTCCCCTCCCCTCCTCTCCTCCTCTCCTCTCCTCTCCTCTCTTCCTCCCCTCCCCTCCTCTCCTCCCCTCCCCTCCTCTCCTGTCCTCCCCTCCCCTCCCCCCTCTCCTCTCCTCTCCTCTCCTCCCCTCCCCTCCCCTCCCCCTCCCTCCCCTCCCCCTCCCCCCTCCCTCCCCCTCCCCTCCCCTCCTCTCCTCCCTCCCTCCTCTCCTCCCTCCCCTCCCCTCCTCCTCCTCCTCCTCCCTCCTCCCTCCCTCTCCTTCCTCCCTCCCCCTCCTCTCCCTCTCCTCTCCTCCCTCCCTCCCCTCCTCCTCCCCCCTCCTCCTCTCCTCTCCCCTCCCCTCCCCCCTCTCCCTCCTCCCCCCCCTCCTCTCCTCTCCTCTCCTCCCCACCCCCCCTCCCCTCTCCTCCTCCCCTCCCCTCCTTCTCTCCTCTCCTCTGCCTGCCACTGTGCTGTGTTAATCTTTGCTGCATAACTTTAACAAGGCGCTGGCTGAGGGAGAGGACTTAAATAGCCTCACACACATATAGTCTGCACTATATAGGGAATGAAATAAGTGCACTATATACACTGGAAAGGGTTCTATATGTAACCAAAAGTGTTCTACCTGGAACCAAAAGGGTTCTACCTGGAACCAAAAGGGTTCTCCTGGAACCAAAAGGGTTCTACCTGGAACCAAAAGGGTTCTACCTGGAACCAAAAGGGTTCTCCTGGAACCAAAAGGGTTCTCCTGGAACCAAAAGGGTTCTACCTGGAACCAAAAGGGTTCTACCT